>NC_068983.1:103019333-103021813 GCF_001194135.2 Octopus bimaculoides
GAGCCTAGTACTTATTCTATCAGTCTCTTTTTGCCGAACCACTAAGTTACAGGGATGTAAACACACCAGCATCGGTTGTCAAGCGATGTTGGGGGGACAAACACAGACACACAAACATATACACACACATACATATATATATATGTATATACATATATATGACGGGCTTCTTTCAGTTTCCATCTACCAAATCCACTTACAAGGCTTTGGACGGCCCGAGACTATAGCAGAAGACACTTGCCCAAGGTGCCATGCAGTGGGACTGAACCCAGAACTATGTGATTGGTGAGCAAGCTACTTACCACTCCTACGTTTATGTGTGTGTGTATATGTCTATATATACACACACACATGCAACACAAACACATATATACACAGACATCTCAAAAGTAAACAGACACCCCACCATTACACAATTCAGTCTGTGAATAGTAGTAGTAGTAGTTGCATGGGGGGATATGGGGCATGTGCTGTAACAGCATGTCACTGCATCCATCATTTGTTGGTGATCCCCCAACTCCTAGCAGATGACCCATCTGCACCATTCAGGGGGACGACCCTTCATCCCATGGGTCTGTTTTTGGTAACTCAGTGTTGATGAGGGATTTTATGAGGTCAGAGTGCAAATCTTACCTCAATCTCATTTAGTTGCCTTTTTACGACACAGGAAATGTTGCATCTATTCTTTGGCATACTGGTCCACACACACACAGCACTAGAGCAATGTGAAATGAAGTGTTTTGCTCAAGAATACAACACACCACCTGGTCTGAGAATCGAATCGGCAATCTGATGTTGAAATCACGATTGCCAGATCATAGGTTTAATTCCCAACTGGACAGTATGTTGCGCTCTTCAGCAAAACACTTCATATCAAATTGCGTTAGTGCTGTGTGGAGACTGGCATGCCAAAGAAATATCTGTGAAGATACTGCTTAATTAGCACAGTGCCTAAATCAGTCATGTCATTAAAAAAATGTTCAAGGAGGTCTACTAAATACTACACTAAGTATTTAAATGCATCAAATAACATTACTTTGTTTCTAAAAATAATATACACACACAAATGTACATGCATACACACACACACACACACACAAATGTACATGTATACACACACACACATTCTCTCCCTGTTTATTTTCTATTCCTTTCTGTTGAAGAGCGTAGGCTCAAAACGTAAAAGACTTTTTCATTTTTCCTGAGCATCAAACTAATACACTTGCTTGTTGTTCATACACCTGTCTTTGTCTTTTGTTTTTATATAAATTTCAACTATATATATATATATATATATATATATGAATAAAACAAATTCAATTTTAAGAATGACCATTGCTTGTTAGTGAGCTGTAAACCAATATCTATAAAATGATTGGCAAACACGTGTTTCTTCAGATGGTGAAAATTTATTAGCTTGTTTTGGTTCATGTACTATTATGTTGCTAACAAGCCCAGCCTTAGAAAGACAACATTTGAAAGAAATGTTACTATTCATAGGAGTTCCTTTCCTTAAAATTTATTTTAATTTCAAATGTTTAATGGATACACTCTCTACTCTTTTACTCCTTTATTTGTTTCAGTCATTTGACTGCGGCCATGCTGGAGCACCGCCTTTAGTTGAGCAAAACGACCCCGGGACTTATTCTTTGTAAGCCTAGTACTTATTCTATCGGTCTCCTTTGTCGAACCGCTAAGTGACGGGGACGTAAACACACCAGCATCGGTTGTCAAGCAATGCTAGGGGGACAAACACAGACACACAAACACACACACACAAACACACACACACACACACACATATATATATATATATATATATATATATACATATATACGACGAGCTTCTTTCAGTTTCCGTCAACCAAATCCACTCACAAGGCTTTGGTCGGCCCAAGGCTATAGTAGAAGACACTTGCCCAAGGTGCCATACAGTGGGACTGAACCCGGAACCATGTGGTTGGTAAGCAAGCTACTTACCACACAGCCACTCCTGCGACTCTGTATATTTTTTCTTTATGATGCACAGTATAAGTTCTCAATATTCTCCATGAATACTAGTTTTCTTTCAATCTGATTTAAAGCAGCCCTGAACTTCATTTTCCTCCCAGAAATTAGCTCTCCATAGAGTAGAAACTTTGGAATTTCTATCATCTTCCACATTAACTGCATGGACAACTCAATTCAGCCTGGTATGCTGTAGATACATACTCTTACCTGTATGTATGTATACATACATACATTTTATTCTTTTACTTGTTTCAGTCATTTGACTGTGGCTATGCTGGAGCACCGCTTTTAGTCAAACAAATCAACCCCAGGACTTATTCTTTGTAAGAGTAGTACTTATTCTTTCGGTCTCTTTTGCCAAACCACCAAGTTATGGAGACATAACCACACCAACATCAGTTGTCAAGCAATGGTGTAGGGACAAACTCAGATACACAAATACATATATATATATATATATATATATATAT
>NC_068983.1:103022300-103025124 GCF_001194135.2 Octopus bimaculoides
TTATTACATTAAAGGCTGTTACTATCTATAAGTAAAGCTATATGTTGAAAATGGATGCTAAAATCAGCCGTTAATGTAATAATATATATATATATATATATATATATATATATATATACATACACACGATGGGTTTCTTTCAGTTTCCATCTACCAAATCCACTCACAAGACTCTGGTCGGCCTGAAACTACAGTAGAAGATGCTTGCCCAAGATGCCATGCAGTGGGACTGAACCTGGAACTATGTGGTTGGGAAGCCTGACTATGAATTCTCATTTGTACCTATCATCATAGGTGCATTAGGTTATATGCCAATAGATTTGCACAAGAACATAAAAATATTCGGTTTCATGGAGAAAGTGCAATAGAAACTGATGCGGATTCTCTAAATCCAATCTATTAGCAGTAAGTCATTCCAAAAATTCTCCATTTGAGATTCTTATAGGAACAGAGGCACACACACTTCTGTGTATGTATCAACATTTCAACGAACACATCAACTCAACCACATATGTACAAATACCAGGAACTCTCTTAACTCAAAATGCTTTGTTGCTTTGTTAGCAACTGGCTTGAACTCTCTCAAGAAGGACTTAAATAATACATAGATATATAAGTATGTGTGTAAGTATTATACAAATGTATGCTTTGTGCTTATGAATAGGTAAGAACGAATATATTTTAGCAATGAAATTTGAGTTTTTTTTAACATTTCTTTTTCAATGTAAGATTCTAGCACCAAGCTTTTTTACACATAATAAAAGAGAGTTGATATCATATCTGGAATATAGTAAATGTATTGCATATATAATGAGGTTATTTATTTAAATGTTGAGAGAGAGAGAGAGAGAGAGAGAGAGAGAGAGAGAGAGAGCTGAATAAAAGGAAAATGATAATTATTCAAGCTGCAATTAAAAGATTATAGGTTAGTTAATTGCAATAATACTAACAGATGTGTCAACACTGACTGCAGAAATTGTTCACAAGACCCATGTAAATAAAAAGCAAAAATAAGTTTGAAGAGTATCTCAACTGAAGAGAGCAAATAAATTATATATATATATATATATATATATATATATATATATATATATATATATATATATATATATATGTATGTACTATGACAATAACAACAAAAAAAACATCGATAAACTTGACCAGAGTGAAATAAAAATAGCATTCCAACCATTGAAGCCACACAGATTAATTACAATTAAGGGTCGTACTTTGTTTATTATTATTTTCCAGTAAGAGAATAGTTAACAGATTAGATGTAGTTCCATGGGAGACAGACTGGTTGGTGTTAAACAGAAACATGTGACATGCAGCTCAGTGAAGGGAAAAGGAAATTGTACTCACACATGTGTGCCTGTACATATACACACACGTGTGTGTAAATACTTGTATGTATTCACGTTTATACATTTGCTTATATGTGTGCATGTGTATACATTTATGTCTACACATTTATACACTATATGTATGTTTATACATTACAATATATTTATGCATGTTTAAACATTTACATGTATATATGCATGCTTATACAATTCATATATATATGTTGAAGCAGATCTTCTACAGCTGACTGCCTTTCCAGTCACCAACCTTCATCTGCTTACTTTGTTTAGAAGCAAGTAAGGGCAGCAAGAAGACAATTTGGCTGTAGAGAATTTACCTCAACAAATTTTGTCTGAACCATGCAAGCATGGAAAATTAGACGTTAAATGATGATGATGTATGCATGCTTATACAATTACATAAACATATGTTTATACATAGATATATACATATATGATTGCATGCTTATGTGTGTATGCGAGTGTATTTGTATGTATGTGTGTGTGCATATATATGTGTGTATGTATGTGTGTGTGTGTATATATATATATATATATATATATATATATATAAAAGTGAAGGCATGTTTTAATTTATATACACGTATATGTATATATAAATTAAAAGATGTATATTATTTGTGTAAATATATGGTCTAGTTGCACTCATGATTACCAGATTGTAATTTTGATTCTCAGATCGATTGCAGGTTGTGTTCTTGAGCAAAACACTTTATTTCACATTACTTCATTTCACATTGCTCCAGTCCACTCAGCTATAAATGAGTAACCCTGCAACAGACTAGCCTTCCAATCAGACATCTTCTAAGCATCATTAGCAGTTTCATCTGAATAATTAATATATATTTGAATAACTTAAAATAAGAAATTTCACTGATAATATGTATTTGGGTGCAAGCATGGACATATGGTTAAGAAGTCCACTTGTAAATCCTACTGCACTGCACTTTGGAGCAAGTGGCTTCAACCATAGCCTCAAGTCAACCAAAGTAATGTTAGTGAAATTTAGTAGGTAGAAACAGTAGAAATCCACCCGAAAGGCCATTCTTGGAATTGGATGGTAGACTCAGTCTACTCTCTAGTTTAAGATAAACACCTAACCCTTAGTTGCCTTTAGTAGAGTCTGCACTGCTGCTAATATTTGGGTCAAATCTGCAGTTTGAGGGTAACATCCTCCTGTCATCCTATCAGTATTCGAGACCCTGATAGAATGTCAAGGGTGCTGACCATTCTCCTTTTACTATCTAAAGTAACTATGAGAGATAGAAATATAAATACTAATGACTTCTAAGAATTACATTACAGAAGTAAAGACACTGGTTCAATCATTTATTTTGCTTTGGTCATTGGAACACAGCCATATTGGGGCACCTCCTTGAAGAATTTAGTCAAACAAATCAACCCCAGTACTTATTTTAAAATTATGAGTGTGTGTGTGTGTGTGTGTGTGTGTGTGTGTG
>NC_068983.1:103025266-103027283 GCF_001194135.2 Octopus bimaculoides
ATAGAAGTCAATTTCATGTTGCCTATAAATGTTTCAATTCCTAACTTCATTCATATTTTCATTCATGAATTTAAAAGGTAAAAGTCTCTTTAGGGCAAAAATTGACATAAATTCATTTACATTCTAAAAAGATGGAGAGTTCCTTACAGTCTGTAAGGAACTCTCCATCTTTTTAGGATGTAAATGAATTTATGTCAATTTTTGCCCTGAAGAGACTTTTATCTTTTAAATTCAAAATGCAATTTAATTGTAAAATATGAATGAAGTTAGGAATGGAAACATGCGTGGGCGACATGAAATTGACTTCTATTATATAAATGAATTGATTTTCTGTGTTCACACTCTCCATTTTTTTTATATATTGTATTAATAATTCTGTTCTCCTATAGTGGATAGATGAAAACATCTATAATGACCACTGGAACTTCATAAGTGTTAAGCACTGATGTCGAAGAAGAACCATCAATAAATACCAATACTAACACTAATTAACAAATTCCAGGAAAATGAATCAATATGAAGCTAAACCAGTGTATGCTAGGAGGAAATGCATTCCTGTTGAAAGAGCAACCCCTTTCTATCTGAAACCTCATAAATACTCTATATATATATTCATAAAACACACACACAATTACTAGAAAGAAATTCACATTTTTGAGGCTTATTGAAGTAGTCTAAGGCCACAAACACAAGCAGGAAATCTAAGCCAAAATGCGAAAAGAAACAAAATCTTATCACACTATTTCTTAAAAATGATTTACTTCAATTACAAGGTTAGATCTTTTTCTGGATACTGGAGGTTGGATATCTTAACACTGCACAAATAAAAATCATAGATAAAATACTAACAAATGATATTCTGAAAAGTAAATGTTATCAATGGAGAAGTAGTCAAAAGACATTACGTAAAGGATCAAACTATTTTATTGACTCCTGGAGGATGTAAGTGTAAGGCATTCTTGATACAGCTTAATCTGAGAGCTGCGAAGGACCAACTCATATATATATATCACTTCACACACTTTAATGAAGGAATGGAAAATATAACAATTTTCATTGTCATTTAGACAGTGTGAAAGCTGAATAGCCATCAATAAGACAGCAAAAGCAGAACAGTCTGAAAGTCTTTATCCTTTTTACATTTAGACTGGCCATATCAAGCCTCTCACACCTACCTTACAATGTCATTCTAAAACTATAAGAATCACATGGAATGGAAAATATAAGTTTTCATTGTCATTTAGACAGTGTGAGAGTTATATAGCCATCAATAAGACACAACAAAGGTAGAACAGTCTGAATGTCTTTATCCCTTTTGTATTTAAACTGGCCACATCAAGCCTCTCACACCTACCTGACAATGTCATTTTAAAACTGTAATGATCACATCAATGAAATCTCAATGCTACAAGATAATGCATGATTAATTGAAAACAATGGGAATAAATAGACTTAACATTTGACAGAGTTATCTGAATACTAAAAGGTTATATAAAGATAACAATATGGAGATATTAAATAGAAAAGCTGGTACGATATTGCTCCTTAAATGTCCTTAATTGCTATAACAGACATGGTAATTCTATTAGTAATTGAAATATCTCCAAGGTAAAGAGAAATTAGATTGGATGTGAATTCAAAGAAGCAAAACAGAATTAAAACTTTATAATTATCAACTTCTATACATAACTGCTGATGTTTTGTGTGTGTGAGTGTGTGTGAGTGTATGTGTGTGTGTGTGTGTGTGTGTGTGTGTGTGTGTGTGTGTGTATATATATATAATGTTGACCACTAACGTGGACATTCAATGTGCTAGAAATAGATCACATCTTGTGTCTACTAAGACCTAAATTGTTCTCAAAACAAAATTTAACGGAATACCAAAGCGTAAGCGGGCAAGACATTTAAAATTACCGAAAAAATCATTATTAAAACAGGGACTGGTTTCGAAATTAACAATCTTACCGACTGTCTGTCGTTTTGAGAACAATTTAGGTCTTAGTAGATACAAGATGTG
>NC_068983.1:103028204-103042763 GCF_001194135.2 Octopus bimaculoides
AATACAAGAGTTTTGTTTCCAATTGAGAACAATTAATAACACAACAGATTTATGGTGCATGAGTGAAGGAGATGAACCTGAAAAATAATAAATAGGAGTATAGAAATTCCACTTTTTTTAAAATTTATAGTTGAGGTGTTACTGCTTTAAGAATATACAGAATGATAAATGAAGAATGCAAAATACAACATTTGGTTGCTCACTTTCCAAACTGTAGAAATATTTTTGATTATGAAAACTACTAATTGAAGAATAGCTATTAAATACTACTGTTTAAATATTAGACCACTATTTATAAATATTTCTTTGCTAAATAAAAGATGTGCTTGAATATGTGTGTTTCTGTGAGGTTATGTATATGTATATACACACACAGATGTCACTACAAACACACACACACACATCAAAATTACTTTCACTCAAATGCTAATAGAATATATTCAGAATAACTCAATTCCCCACAGAAATAAATCTTTTCCAACCCAAACGTTTCCAATTTATATGAAACACTTGATTCTAATTATGCCTTCTAAAAACTCAAATACCAATAATTTTGACACTGCTTGCTGAACTTATTCCTTTTCCTTACAAGTAACAGTAAAAATGTTGTCAAAATTATACCATCACTACTGCACAATTTTCTGTTTGTTCATCCCCAAGAATAGTTGAAGCCTACTGACATCAACACATTCTACTTTGCTTTGCATCAGTCCAAACTTGATACTCAGGTACTTGAGGTCAAAGCTGATACAGCTTTATTTGTGATTATTTTTCTTTCTTGGTCTAATCTCTTCATTTAAAAATATTTTACAGCTTTTTCTTTCATTACAATACATGAATAGTTTATATTTATGTGGTTTTATTACATGACTGGTGTAACTACTCCCATCTGAACACGGATGAGCTAAATTCATTTCTAGTCATCATATAATTTGCCATGCAAATCAATTTCTGCATAATTTTAACAGTATATTAAGCACTGACAACTACCTTCAATGCTTCAAAAAAAAATAATATGAGTTTCCATTAAGATATTTATAAAAGAACAATAATAATAATTTGCAATGTCTGTTTAGCAATTAAGATCTAAGCACCTTTGACAGAGGTAACACATACTTCACATAACCGAACTAAATGTTAGGTTTACACTTCAGAATGAAAAGGATACATCTGTTCTAGGCAGTAATTACCATTACAGTTTTACAAAACCCAAATATACTTTACATCAGATATTAGCCACACATCTAGATTGGTGTACTAAGTCACATTCTAGACCATGTCCAAAAAAACTGCTATCCTTCTGATAATCAAATCTGCACTCAACCAACATTATACAACCAGTAGCTCTCTATTGGGTTATATAGTTATCTCTGGCCTCCAACTTCTGTTATAATGACTATACTCTTCTAAATCTATTTGACATTCTTTATACTGAAATATATTGTTGAAAATATTCAACATAGCTAACAAAGAAGCCTTTTGTTAAATGCTGAGCTGGCATTTCTTAAAAGATCAAGTACTTTAAACATATTAAAAGCAACACAACTACTTGATATTGAACTTGCATTTCTTCTAAGAGAATTAACAAATTTTCTTTTTAATCAATAAATATTGTTTCCATAAAGTAAATATTTTCCATTTGTAAACATGCCATGAATTTTGTTACATGAATCCAATATAACAATTTCACATAATCTTCTGTAGAAAACATTCTGAGCAAGATAACAGTTCTGGGTAACCTTTGAATATCTAAAAGCCAAGCAGCTGAAATCAATCTCATATTAATGACATCAAATAGACAAAAATTCATTGTTGTTTCTACAACAGAACTATGTATTTATTATTTTTAATTCTACTGATTCAATATATATATATATATATTTAATTTTCTCTTTGAATTAGTTTTATTTCATAGTGGCACCCCAGCATAGCCATGACTAGATGGCTGAAACCAGTAAAAGAATGAAGAAACAGGTGAAATTTTGTTAATATCATTGATGTTTGTAATAATTCTATAACAAGACAAGTTATTATTGGTTTTCTCAAATGGAAACATAAGAATGTTTGAAATTATAGAGAGAGACCATAGAGTTTCACATACTTTAAGTTAGAAAGACTGGTTGCAATTTAGAGGATGTAAAACTCTTTAATTTCACTTCTGTCAAATCTTCATAGAAGGATTCTCGCCAAAATGTTGCATTTTCCCTTCCCAAAAGCAAGTTCACAGTACTTGTTTTGTTGATTTTACTAAATAATACAAGTCTTGCTAACACAGACCAACACCAGTCTCTTGGGTGAGTGAGTGAGTGAGAGAGTGTGTGTGTGTGTGTGTGTGTGTGAGAGAGAAAGAGAGAGAGAGAGAGAGAGAAATGAATAGAAATGGCTTTTCTGATAATTTTTCCACTTTAAATAATTAAATACTTGTAAGATATTAGGTGTTTTAAACACCTAATATTTTATAAACATCTAATAATTAAAGTGGAAAAATTAACAGACAAATCATTTCCATTCATTTTTTTAAATATATAATACTGTACCAAGGACTTTCTATCTCTTATTCTACTACTACTACTACTACTACTACTACTACTACTACTACTACTACTACTACACACACACAGAGTAATTTTTAACCACTCAAACATCAACACAGTAGACATCTCTGAGACTTTTTCAATGCTTACTTTTTCCCAGATGTAATAAGTACAAGCATATATTTATAAAACATAGTAACATTGTATATGTAGTCAATTCCAGTCTAATTCCAATATGGCAGTCACAGATATCTACTTCAGATTAACTAAAATATATAGTGCTATGTGCTTTGATCATGGGACTGGATTTTTTTCAACTTACATTCTGAGGCTTAGTGCCATGTTAATGCATATAAAAATAATATACAAGCTTCCTGGGACCCAAGGACCAGTTCACAGTTCTGGTTTGATGGCATTTAGCAGAGAAAAAATAAATCTTGCCCATGTTATAAGGTTAGCTTATTGTTAGGAGCATTTTCAGCTGATCACTGATACCTAATCTTGATATCTAAGTGATCAGGAATGAAGGTGCATGGCCTGGTGGTTAGGGTGCTTGGTCCACAATCAAAAGATCATGGGTTCAATTCCCAGACTAAGCAGTACATTGTGATCTTGAACAAGGCACTTTATTTTACATTGTTCCAGTCAATGCAGCTATAAATGTGTACCAGTCAGATACTGGGACAGCTCCTTCTCTCCCTCCTCTCTCTATTACATTCTCCTCCCTATTGCACTTTGTCTCTCTCTTCTCTCTTGCATTCTGTCTTCCCTCTTGCATTCTGTCTGTCTCTCTCTCTCTCTCTCTCTCTCAAACTGTCACATCCTGGCCGTGCCACTGAATCAAGGGTGAGGAGGTGGGAGCAAAGGGGATGCCTACATCAGTTTGCAACTACATAAGCACCTAAAACAATTAACGAAAGCAGGGTACACATTGCCAATCCACACAAGTGACAGCTAGCTGTGTTGTGCCATAAGTGACTAGAACACAGAATCAAATAGATATATTGGATATGAATCTATGCACAATTGATCTAATACCATATTCATTGATATTTTACTTTCTCGATGTGAACTTGCTCAATTATCATGTTAAATTCTAATAAGCCAATGCCTTTATATAATTTCAATAAATCAACCACCTCTTGAAAATTCACATCATTACTAACTCAATATCGCAACAACTTAAATCTATTAATAATTGAAACAAACCACAATAATGTCAGCCATTAAAATTCAATGAAGAATATTAATTTCCTGAAAATATCATTATTTTTATTATATTTTATCTTATTTTACTTAAATTATTTTCAGAAAATTTTTGAGTGTTTAAAATTTCTGTTTGAATGTTAATTTGATAACTTAAGTAAAAAAAAAAAATCAATTTGATCCCTTAGTATTTAAATGGGGCATAACTAACTCAAATATTCTATCCATTTTATGTGCAAACTGACCAGATCTGATCTCTCACACCTACCCTACAATGTCATTCTAAAAATAAACAACCACATCATTGAAATCTTTAAGCTACAAGATAAGGCATGATTAATTCAAAACAATGTGAATAGATAAGTATTACATTTGACAGAGTAATGTGAATGCTAAAGGATTAATTTTTAAAAAAATAATAATAAATTCCATTTTTCTGTCTCTCATAATTGATATTTATTTGCAATGTGATCATTTCAGTGATGATACCATTATTTTACCAAATAGCCCAGTGTTAAAGAGAAGAGAAAAAGACTAATGAAAGAAAATGCATATTTTTAGTTGCTGTGATCAATATTTGAGATATGAGGGAAGGGTCAGTGAAGCAAGGCAAGCTGGAGGAGTGGGGGTCATATTACAACACCAACAATAAGAAATACAACTATGCCATAAAAGAAACAAAAAATGGGCCGGAGGGGGGGGGAATGCCATCAATAACAACACCAACAACAATAACAACAACATCAGTTAAAAATGAGAAAGAAGCAAAAAAAAAAATGTTTGAGTGAGAGACACAAAAATAAAGATTGATAGACAAAAAGACAAGTCTAAAAGGAAAAAAATGAGTTTTAGTCAAGACACTTACGTGAGCTCAGTCCAATGTCATCTGCATACAAAAACAGTGCATGCTATAAGAACATCATAATTATTGTCATAATAATTGTTATTATTATTATTATTATTAACAAGTAATTAGGTTTTCAATACACTAATAAAATCTAAATTATTTCTATTCTACTTTATTGGTGCCTCTCATAGCAAAAATAGAACAAGGAAAAATATTAAAAAAATTAAAACTCCAAAATTCCTCTGTGTGTATGTGTGTGTGTGTGTGTGTGTGTTGTTTTAGTCTGTTACATTAGTTAATATTTTGTTCTTTTACACTAAAAATTAAAAAAAGAAATGAACCTTAATAAAAATTTAAAAGTTCAGTATTATAAATATCTTAAATTTTTAAAATTCCATATGTACCCACTTTCCAAGAACAGAGTAAGACTAGATGAAGGCTGAATAATAAATCTATATAATTATGTGCTGTTTGTTACACTTGGATCATGCATGCAAAACAGGGTTTTAGATTTTAATTGTTTAAAAAAAAATGTGTCTAGTCTGAAGGTCAATTTTCTTATTGTTCTTATTTTTCCGTTTTCCATTGGTAATAATATCTATCATGAGATATATTATTGGTAATAATGATTTATGAAGAAGTTATATGATGCAACATCATCATCTCTGTTCACTGTGTATGTATGTATGTGTGTTTACACACCGATTCAATTTGAACATACATAAATCTCAATATTTAAAAAAGAAGAACAGAAGGCAATTTTGAAGACTTTTTTTTTACCTAATAATGGGATGGGTATAAAAAGTATTAATATTATAAAACAAATTAAACATGCCATTGGCAGAGGGAGGTAAACAACAAAACAAAATGTTTTCTGCAGCATTAAAAAGAAATTAAAATATATATATTTTTTTTAAATATTCAAAATTGTATAATTTCTCAAAAGAACAAACCACTACAATTTAGACAGTAAGTAGTTTAGTAAACTAAGCAGAACAAACAACTATATGTAAATGTGTGTGTGTGTGTGTGTGTGTGTGTGTGTGTGTGTGTGTGTGTGTGTACGTACACACACACACACAAATGTATTTGTATGAAACAATGTTTCAGATTAAAATAGCATGCTGAGCATCAGAAATTACACAAAATATCTAACACAAGTGTGTGTGTGTGTGTATTATTCCATGTATGAAGCTGCTTTGGTTGGTGTGCTATAAAAATTATTTTTTAATCTGATTCATTTCAATAAAACGATGACTGATATTTTAATAAACCAGTTTAATTTTTCACAAAATGATAATTTTTTTTCTTCCTTTTCATGATGAGAGCAATGAAAGACGAATCTCTATTCAGTGAAATAATTCATAGCTAAAACTAATCTATTTTCATACATAGATTTCCATGTTCTATGTTTGAATTTAATTTTTCTAAGCTAGCAGCATTGAAGAAATAGATTAACTCTTGTATTACCATATTTCTGTTGAAATGTACAGTTATTGTTTCAGTTATTTTTGAAAATGATAAAGAATTTATTAAAACACATTTTATCATTATTAAGCTGGTGTTTGAAACACAGATTAGCATGAAATTTTGATGGAAATTTTTAAAATCATTTTAAAACAGGAATTGTATCATAAAACAAGTGGCAGTTTCAGGCAGCTGCTATCAAAAGGATTAAATAAAAATTTGGATATTAGGTTATTGTTGAAGCAAATGTTTTTAACAAGGATTCATGTAACAAAGAAATGTATGTGAAAATTATTGTTAATTACACAGATTAAAACAATACAAATTATATCCCTTGAACAGAGACAACTGCCTTTCCTTCGATTATTATCTTCATGATATCAGACTCCACTGTTAAACATTGCACTAAATATTTTACCCAGTCCTTCATAAAACTGCATCTTCTGCAAGACCCCCAAATACCCAGGGGTTTTAAAACTTGTTCTGCAATGCATGAAAACTTAAAACATTTCTATGAGTAATAAGTAAAAAAATAAAAAAAGGAGGGGAGGATGTAGAATGAAATATGAAATACCAGTAAATATGTATGAATTTGTGTGGTTTCCATGTGATCTAAGTTATTGATTATAAACAATTTTTCAGCAAGCAAATTATTATATACTGACATATAAAAACCACAAAATTTACACTATAATGAAGAAATAGGAAAAACATCAAATTCATTAGTATCGACTTGTCTCTTTTACAATTCAGTCACAGTTTTAAACCCTTTGATCTAAGTCACAGTACTGTAGGTATTCTTCCCAAAGGTGAAAGGACTCTGGAAATTATTCTCAAATTTAACTTAAAATTTAATAACTAGAACTCAAATTTAATAAATCCAATGATGAAGAATTTCATCATCTACAAGCAGAATCATTGAATATAACCAAATATATACAGATGCTTGGAGATTGACTGATTGACAGATAAAACTCACCACTGTGCTAAATTTACACATTTAATTGATAGAAACAAACGGTAATATTTTTGTAGTTAGTATGAGGAAAGCAAGACTCATCTTATTGTCCTGTTACAGACAATAACTTTAAATATATATTTCTCATACAACATACGTAATATATAAGCCACATGCATACATATTATGTATGCTGTGTGAGAAATATATCTTCTTAACCACTTTGCTGCAGAAAGAAAACAAAATCTAGCAGTAACTGTTAATGACTTTCAGAAAAGAAGGGAGACAATTTCAAGAAATTAGACCTAATTTCTCAAAAGTTAAATTACATGCTTAGGGAAATGAAAGTTTGATCTTTATTTGCAGACTAAGGACAACTAGGGAGGTGTTTCAGACTATTAAAGCTCATCAGTATTTTAAATTTCATCCACTTACTTTCTAAATTGCCTTGCCTTAGGCCTTCAACTCCTGGTGGAGTCACAGAGATACCTTTGTAATAAACAACATGTCTTGGGTAATTTTAACTTGGTAGAGTTCATTCCTCACCAAGTCTGCCTACAATTGATTTCTTCCAGAAAGAGAAGAATTGACCATAGTATAGAACTGGTATTGTATTTATTAACCCCAAAAGGAAGTAGTTTAGCATATGAAGTGCATGCACAGAATATGTATAATTCCTAGTAGTATTATTTTCTGCATTTTGTGTCTATTTATAAGTCCCAGGATTTGAGTTATGTAATTATCTAAATGATTTTTTTTAATCATTGCTGAGGCAGGTACCTATTATTATCATTATTAATGGGGAAGATCTGGCATTTCATCTCTTTAAACTTCAGTTGAATTTGTCTTTCATTCCTCTATGGTCAATGAAGTAAGTAGAAACCAAATACTAGGTTGATTAAATTGACTAAATTCTATTCAACAAATTCATGGCTTGTACCAATATCAAAAAAACTTTATTACTGTTATACAAAAACAAATACATATTAATTTAGTTAGCAGAGATGTTTGGTGACAAGGCTCCTCAAATCTCAAGAATCTTGAATTTTTGCAAAATACAAGATGGGGATTCCTTGCAGGATGACAATATGCTTTTCAATTCCAATAATATTCAGCTCTTATGTAGCAGTTTGGACATTAAGCTGAGTGTGCCAATTACCACAGAAACAATTTTCCTCTTTATGTTCTACAATTTCTTCTCTCTAAGTCTTGATATTTCTCAATTTTCTCAGCTTCCTTGACATCCACTATACAATCAAATAAGATTGCAAAGTCAATGATCTTACACTGTTTGTATTCCATGATCATATCTCATCTCCTTGCTTCAATAATATGACCTACGTCTATGGAGGAATTCCATAAAACCAAATAATCATTGTTTACCATGAGAGCCTCTGACTTGTGTTCACAAAACTTTTCTGTTACTTCAAATCCACAAACTCGGCTAATATCTCAATGCACTTATTTACCAACACAATCATGCTTGTATTTATACTCTTTTTGTGCTTGCTTACTCCCTCTCCTTAAAAGATGATTAATACTTTAATTCTCTTTTCCACATACTCTGAATTTACTATCTGGCTAAGTTTTATTAATGTTTATTTTTATCAAGTTTGTTCTTATAGCTTGTTCTTTAGAGGCTATAAATAGTAATTCAGTTTCTTGTTTCAGGCTCCATCTCATGGCCCTAACCATCATCCTTCATTTACACCATCCTCACTTTGTTACATGAACTGGTTAAGTAGTTCTTTCTTTCTCCTATTATTCTTTTGATTCTCACAATCCTTCACCATTTTAGTGATTTCTTTGATATTTCTACTTGCAGACAATAGTCTTTCTTGACTTTGCATAACATAATTTTTCAAACCTCAAACTTCAACACTGTTGGTGTCTTTTAAATTTAACAAATTTCTGCCTCCTTCTCTTCTTGATAATCATTATGCCTTATTTCCTACTTCTATCTAATTCCAGTAACTCCTTGTCCCTTTTAAAAAATAGAAGCGGTGTATCTCAACACAATACTCCTTTTTGAGGTAAAATTATGAAGGCAATTCATATGTGGGCATGACCCATGACCTCTGTTTAGTTTTATTTTTTTTTCAAATACCCTCCTAACCTTTACCTTGTACTTTTTGAAGACTTTTTCATTTCTTTTTCTATTACCCTCCCATCCTGCAGCTACCCTAGGTACTTGAATCCCTCATTCTCTTTCTGTAATCTGATATTATCATCTTGCAATACTTTTATTCCAGATTTAATTTTTTGAGTTCTTTTCATAATTAGTACTGCACACTTATTCATGCCAAACTACATACCAATAGCCTTGCTTAAAAATCCTTACTGTTTGAATAAAATAATCAAGGCATTTTCCATTTTTGGTGTATAATCTGGATTCATCCATAGAACCTCCAATGTTTAAAAAAATTTTTACACTGAATATAGGTTATTTAATCACCATACATAGTGTATCTACATTACCCTTTCCTTGATTGAAGCTGTTGTTTCACATTTATCCCTGTTTCACATTTATCCCTTCTCAGAGGTAAGTACATGGGGATAAACATGATCAACATCCACTGGCAAGTGATAATTCTCTTCAAAACTCAAAAGTTATTAAACTTTCTTCCTTGCAACAATGGTCAATAATGGTTTGGATGGCCAACAGTACAACACAATTTAATTCAGAGAGACCAGTGAATGAAGTCCTATATAGTTACTCATCCCAAATCATCTATGATCAATTCTAACTCGTGTGACCTTTTTTACCAACACACAGTGTGGAACCTCATCTTTTCCCTGTTACTTGTCTACACCAGCTATCATCTGACCCATATAAGTTGGCCATATCAACCAACGCAGAGACAAAAGGCTATATCAAGAAGGCCAAGCTATGCAAGAAGATACTTATGACTAGTTGCTACAAAATGCTTGTGTAACATTTCCAATACCAGTTTAATCAAGGTTTATTGAAGCAACTCAATAACAATATATGTAATTACAAGCCAATGAGGGGAACCTCTACATGGTCAATTGATCTGTTAGAAACAGCAGCCAAAATTCCCTTAAATCACACATACTACCATTTCAAAAAAAGGAAGTCATATTTGGTAAAAAAAAAATTTAACCACTTAGTGAAGGAAAAGCAGAACCCATGCCTCTTAAATTTTTCAGAGCCTCTGAGACAGGTGGTAAGAAGGGAGGAAGATATCCTGAAATCAGGGCCTTTGCCTGAATGCTTGCAACAGAGCAAATGCTGCTAAAAACATTCTAATACCAGTGGTGTGATGTTAAACTGGATGTGATGTTAAATTTACTACCCAAGAACTCAGGGTACAAAAAGCTGGAACAAAAACCCCAAAGGGAGTTTATAACATAAAGTAACTTGATGAGATTTGAACTCAGAGTACAGACAGTCAAAACAAATGTCATAAGGCATTTTTGTCTTCTGTTTTAACAACTCTGATAATTTGCCATTCATTTCTTAAAATTTAGTTTTTCATGCTTAATGATCATGTCAGAGTTCTAATTAAGAACAGAACAAATATCACCTTTCTTTACAGTTCAAACAATGACGATTTTTTTATTTTAGAATTCAAAAGATGAAGGACATGTTAAAAAATTTCAAAAAAGAATTTTCCAAAATTAGTAATGTTTATTGGAAATGCATCATGTGGAGAATAAATGAAACTGGAAGGAAAAAAAAAAAAAAGAATCACCATCAAACATAATAGCTGGTATCATCCTCGCTATAGTTATTAGATTTATTTTGCCCTTTAAGTTGCTAAGCTTATGCTTTCACACAAATATATGTGTAAAAATATCAAGTAACCTCTTCAGTTAAGGTTTATCCTATAAAAGGTGATTGTCAAATAAATTTCCATTAATCTTATACACTGGAGATTGATTTCAGACATAAATATGACTAGCAAGATTTTAGGATCCATTTTATGTTTTTTCAACCTGAAAACAGATCATTTCAAGCTATCATAGACAATTGTATTATGATATACTGTGAACTTTGCTTTGCTGTGTGTCAACAAAGGATAAATGCTATGTAAACAAAGGATAAAAGCATGATACAATTTAAAAGTCAGTTGCTTGACTTTTAATGATCAGATACAAGCAAATAAACACTCAGTAAAGAGCCATTCTGACTTCAAGCAAAAGATACGGAGTGGTTCACACCTATCAGCTAAAGTTGAAGTTTGTTTTGAGTCTATAGGTTCATTAAGTGGAGCGTTCCCCAGTTTCTAAGGTGATTAAGCCTTCAGCTTTTAAATCAACCATATCAAGCCCAAATATTCTATGCATTTTACATTTTAAGCTGACCAGATCTAGCCGCTCACATTGACCTTACAATAGTATTCTAATAATAAACAATCATATCATCGAAATCCAGAAGCTATGAGATAATGTAAAACAATTTAAATAAATAAGCATCAAACTTAAAAGAATAAAAAGGTAAAGACACCCTTAAGTCATGAATGACCATGGGATTTCACCTAGAAAGTTCTCCTCCAAGGCACAAGTCCAGGCAAGGTTGTTTATGGAAGACCAGCAATCACCCATGCATACCATCCTCCCCTTTCCATGTCAGCAATGTCATGCAAGGGAAAAGCAAAGGTCGATACAGCTTGGCACCTGTGATGTCTCAACTCATTTCTACAGCTGAGTGAACTGGAGCAATGTGAAATAAAGTGTCTTGCTTAAGAACACAACACAGCCCAGTCCAGGAATCAAACTCACTACCTGGTGACTGTGAGCCCAACACTCTAAGCACTGAACCATGCACCTTCAGATGGCACATGGCTAAGTGAATAACCTGAATACTAAATGGTTAAGGGGCTGAGAGTACAAGAGTAAAAATAATCCATTGTAGGGTTAACTCAACTATTGTGGCAATCACTTTTAGCGGAGGAGACTGAAGTAATATGGAAGTGACTTGCTCAAAAACACAATACACTACTGGATTCAAGAATTGAACACTTGGCCTAAAGATTCCCAGCTCAACATCCAAACAACAGCAAATGGAAACCAGCCTGGAGTCATAGACTTGGTTTAGAAAAATCTTACTTCTGTGTATAGCATTGATACATAATAGAAGGTAATACGCTAAAAATAAAATATTAATATTTTAATAATTGTTATTCATAATGTTTCAGTTAGGTATATTGCTTCAGACTTCTATCAGAGATGAAATGGGATTGTGTGATACTCATGCCTCTACCAACAATGTATAAGAAATGAGTTGATCATAAACAATAAATTTACGAGAGCTTCATGATTGCTTAAACCTCTAGAAATAACAACCAAATCACTCTTAATGGCTTAAAAGAGGTTATATTGAATAATGTAACCATGGAAATACACTATAGTCAAAAACAAGATAAAGTAGCTGAACATAATGGATAATAGGCCTGCTCAATCAGAAATGAACTGGGGCCAAACAACAATGACAATCACTAGATTCATCACCATGCACTTACCATTGCACTGTACACACAACTTAATGATAAGGATTTCTTTCAGCTACGCATAAGGCTGATGCTTTTTTTTTGTTTTGTTTCTTTTGCAGTTAACTGTGATATCTAGTATATCACTGGTACTTATTTTACTGGGTCCAGTGGGATGAAAAATAAGGCGCAGTTAATTTAATGGTGCTCAATTATTGACTGGCAATGATTTTATCTTTCCTGGAGGGATGAGAAGTTACAGACAACTCCTGCTAGATTTGAACTCAGAACATGGCCAAATACCATAAGGCAACATGTCTGACATTTCTGCAACAATGGTTCTCAACAAGGGTCCATATAAGATTTTTGGCAGTCCATGCAAGCAAAACAGTAAACTGGAGATCCACAGTAGTATTTTAAGGGTCCATGAAAAATTTTTACTTTAGATGTAAGAAACAGCTAAATTTCTTTTGCAAACGTTTTACATAGTTCTGTGCCCAGCGTCGCCTTTCTGGCACTTGTGCCCGTGACATGTATAAGGATTTTCGAGTGAGATCATTGCCAGTGCCCCTGGACTGGCTCTTGTGCGGGTGGCACATAAAATACACCATTTTGAGAGTGGCTGTTGCCAGTACCACCTGACTGGCCTTCGTGCGGGTGACACGTAAAAGCACCCACTACACTCTCTGAGTGGTTGGCGTTAGGAAAGGCATCCAGCTGTAGAAACTCTGCCAAATCAGATTGGAGCCTGGTGTAGCCATCTGGTTTCACCAGTCCTCAGTCAAATCGTCCAACCCATGCTAGCATGGAAAGCGGACGTTAAACAATGATGATGATGATGATGAACCTACACAAGTGAATTTGTCAAAAACAAAAAAAAAGGAATCTTGAAAAATGTATTTATAAAACTAGTTTTTAAATGTCAAATGGCTACAGGGGTTCACTAAAATATAAATAGTAATGAAAGGGGGTTCTAAGAATAAGGATAACAATCAAAAACTCAGCTGGCCAGCAATGTATTCTAACTGTATTCCTCCTCTCATCTGTTATCCTTGTGGTAAAAATAAAGAAATCAATTGTTGCCACTATCATCATCATCATCATCATCATCAATGTCATCAGTAGTTCACATCCTGTTAGTGCTAATGTTTGTCTTTCTTGCATCTTGGTTTGATAAAATAAGTTCTGGACATACACTGGAGTTGATTCAGCTAGGATAAAGGCTAAAGTTCCTTCCTGAGTAACATAGACTTATAAGGCAGTTTTCCTGGTTTCCATGGCATATATATGCCCCACCTGGATGGGACACCAGTCCAGCACAGGATTACTCATTTTTGCCAGCTGAGTGGACTGGAGCAACATGAAATGAAGTGCTTTGCTCGAGAACACAACGCATCACCCAGTCCAGGAATCGGAACCACATTTTTATGATCATGAGTCCAACACTCTAACCACTAAGCCATGCACCTCTACAGAGTTGATCCAAGTAACTATATATTTCTCTTGCATAATTATGACCCCCTTGTGCCAGTGCAAGAAATCATCAATATTATTATTGGTGAGGTGGTGATGGTGATGATAACAGTAATGAATGGTGAGAAGTATGTTGAGATTAAGTAGTAACATAGTGCTAAGAAGAAAAACTAAATAATCATAGAAATTTTCCTTTCAGTATCTGGACTGCAGAAAAGAGATACTGACTAAATAAGGACATTTCTATTTATTATCTTGACTAATGATTATTAAGTACTATTCCTACAAGCATAAATGTAACAACATATAAATTTTCTTATTTACATATATTTAGATGAAGTTACATCAATTTATTTGTATTCGAGATTTGAATATAAGAACATTTGTCCCTACAAATAAATTGGAAATAAAGAGAGTATTTGCACAAAGTCTTTCTGTCTGCAATACTCATATCACTAGCAGATAGTTACATCAAATACTGCCAACATCTAAACCTCAAATATTAACAGTATCACTAATAGCAACTGAGTTATTGAGAGCATGCAAAAGCTGAAATGACAAATGAGAATGAATGTGTATGATCAATAAACTTATCAATTGAAAAATATATATATGTATATA
>NC_068983.1:103042895-103047111 GCF_001194135.2 Octopus bimaculoides
TATATATATAGATGTCTTAGGAGTTAGAGTCGGTCTACAAGCCTACAAAACTTTAAGTTGCATGAAGCTGAGCTGAACTGTTATGTAACTCCCTGTGTTGAGTGCTACTTTCTTTTGTTTGTCCACTCACCTTTGTATCTGTTTCTTACATCTAGATATACTGGCACAATAGAAATGACTGTCATTAATGTACAGTGTAATCATCAAATAAAGATGTGATTTTCTCCACTCATGTTCATGTTGTTATATCTATGTATCTATCTATCTATAGATATATAGATAGATAGATAGACAGATATAGATATATAATTGGGGTGAAGTTTTAAAATTCAGATATCCTTTCTAACGCTAGTCATTCAACCATACAGAAGAAGTGGTTTTATTTTTAATCAGTAAACTGTGACATATAATCTATTATCCTTAGATTGTGATACAATGACTTAGATTAGGATCTGAAAATACTGTCTTCTGCTACAGCACCTTAACCTCACATACACTGTGCATTTTTACATATACATACATGCATACAATGCATGTATGTCTATTGAAGTGTAATAATATCAATGTATGTAGAGCCTTATCATTCTTTCAGCTTTCATTATTACATTAAACAAGTGCCTCTGGAAGCTGCATGATGGTTAATTCATTACTCAATTTTTCATGAGATGAAATTTGAAGGACAAATGAATACACATTACATTAGAAATATGAAGAAAATAAAACACATGAACAACATTGCCTAATAAGAAAAAAAAAAAGATGACAATGATAGTATGGAAAACTTAATGAAGCACAAAGGCATTATCTCAAAAGTAACTTCAGACAAATTATTTCTAATTACTAACGAGCGTTCACAAAATACAGCTTTACCACCTCGATAAAATGAACAATTCTAGAAAGTAAAAAAAAAAAAAAATACATTTAGTAATATGTGTTTCAGTTCAGATAACAAATCATGAAATAGTTTTTCTTCACTTATAATCTTTCTATAACTAATAAGTGAAGAGTATTAACAATGAAAATATGTTACCTTTCTCAGCTGGTGGTGCTAATAGGCTATCATTAGCAGCAAGAAGAAACTTCAGCATAGTTTCCCACGTACTTCTTGTGAGTATAGTTGAGTCCAAAGCAACAGTTTCAATACTGCGCAACACTCGCTGACACTGTGCTGACTGGCGTTTAACATGGTCCACACCTTTAACGAGAGTTTGAAAAATATAAAAGCGTATAAAATAAAGCAAAGGAAAAAGTTGGAAACAAAATCATAATTCACTGAAATAAAAATTTAAAAAATACCAAATGTCATTGATCACTAATTCAGCTTAATTAATCAAGAACTTCCAATTTCTACCTTAAAACTAAAAACAATTTACTTTTGTCATACCCGTCTTTACGGTTGAAGCCTTGATTGATTACTATATTTGCAATAGGCACAGTTATGATTGTGTTGACACAG
Source organism: Octopus bimaculoides (assembly GCF_001194135.2). Classification (NCBI taxonomy): domain Eukaryota; kingdom Metazoa; phylum Mollusca; class Cephalopoda; order Octopoda; family Octopodidae; genus Octopus; species Octopus bimaculoides. Next base: position 103,044,352 of record NC_068983.1, read on the forward strand.
TGTCTACTTCGTAACCATGTGGTTTCAAGGTTTCAAGCTATATCCACAGCATGGCACGGAGTGCCAACAAAACAACAACAGTGCAAAACAGGAAGAAACTATTGTATATTCATGATGTTGAGATATGGGCATTCTTTGTTTCATGGCTGCTCATAGTTTAAAATAGCAATTCAATAATGAGCATTTAAATGAAAAATTAACTCTAGATAAATGAATCTTACCCTTCCTCAAGTGTTCATGATTCCTGTCTTGGAAGACTCCTATGAATCTCTTTGCCCTAGTATCAGACATACAATTATGTATATTTACTTTACATAAAGATAAATTCATCTGTGTGAGGGCGAATGCTCTAGTGGTTAGGATGTTGCTCTCATGATCACAAGATTGTGATTTCAATTCCCAGATCAGGCAGTGCTTTATGATCACTTCAGCATCTGACATGTGACACACCATGCACCTGTACAGGCAATGGTCAACTTGATGGAGTGAATCAGCTAATGTACAATACAAACGTTGGATCATTATAAATTAATCATCTGTGTAGGTTGTTCAGCAAGAAATTGAAGAACCCTCATCTGTCATCTACAATGTGACAGTCCATCATATTCATGTGTTTGTATATAAAATACACACGCACACACATTTCTTAACATTGGTTTCAAATTTTGGCACAAGGCCAGTAAGTCTGGGGGAAGGGTTAAATCAATTGCATTCACCCCAATGCTCAACTGATACTTATTTTATTGACCCTGAAAAGATGAAAGGCAAAGTCAACCTTGGCAGAATTTGAACTCAGAATGTAAAGACATACAAAATGCCGCAAAGCATTTTGCCCAGCATGCTAATGATTCTACCAGCTTGCCACTCTTCACATTTCTTAACTCTCAAAGTAAAAAATCATTAGAGTCATTCTGGCCATTTGAAAATAAACAAAGGTTGTCAAGTTCATTTTTACTTTATTTTAATGAGCTGTCAAAATTTTCACTGCAAAAGTGCAATGTGGTCTATGACCGAGGTCCACTGCAGCTGTTTGAAAGTTTGTTTATGGCCAGTATTTATAGGTCTCAGTTTTCCATTGTGTAGAACATAGGTTAAACATTGAGACATGAAGAGTAGTTGTATTCATTGGTTGACTTTGAATTCATAACATCAATCAGTTAAGTCATTATTAGTCATTTTCAGTTATTAATTAATTTTTTACTTACTTACAACACTATATATATATCATTGTTATCATTTCAATTTTTTGCCCTTTATTCCTATTCTTTTCTTCTTTCTCATCTTGGAAACTAGTTTTTAATTTATTCCTACCATATTCACTATATATAAATAAAAGATTTATTAGAATAATTCTCTATTATGGTTTATATTTAAGATTAAATGTGTTTTAAATATGTTGTTACAAAGAAGGAGTGGGGAATAAAACATGGGCATATGTTAATCTGAAAATAATGTTAATAAATTTATATGTATCTATCAGATTCAATGTAGGTTTATCTACATATCTGTATGATATAATGTTTGAACAGGTATCTGAATCAGTTTGCAAACAGGAATAGTCTCAACTGAAAGCCTGAATGGGGTAACAACAAAACACTACACACAAGAAATGTATAATATATGGTCATAGTTCAAGTAAAAAGAATTTGGAGAAATGATTAAATTAAACCAATTGAAACTTTATCGTTATTAAACAGATACACCATATAATATTTTAGAACAGAAACTTGATTTTCGTTCCAATAATTTGATAAGAAGTAAGAGTGAATAAACAATACATACTCGATCCAACTCTTGGTACAAACAAGTTCAGCAGATGATGGATAATTTCTCGTGCATAGAGGTTGGGGTTTTCAATAACAGGTTTAGGTACACTTTCTAGCGGTGATGTCAGAGATGTCAACCAATCACAATAAATATTCACACAGTCACGAATGGCTTCATGCTCAGTCAATGGTAGGCTGAGGCCAAAGCAAAGCACCTAAATGAAATAATAATGATAATGATGATGATGATGATGATAATAATAATAATAATAATAATAATAATAATAATAATAATAATGATAATAATAATATACCGAGTGCAAGTTAATAGCAATAATGAAAATATGTTAGTTTTGATGAAATTATAAGCATACCATTTTGTAAAATATACATACAAAAGCAACTATTTGTAAATAAAGTAAATATATAACTTACTTTAGACTGAAGTCAAGAATGGACAGTTTAATTTAAATATTTACTACCTTGAAAATATTCTATTACTTCAAATTAAATTATCAGCCACTAATCTATCATTAGTCAATACTCAACATATTCACATCAATACAATAAAACAATAATCGATATTTCTACTTAAAACAATTCTGTGTGTCTGACAAGTGACAGACTTGTTAGGTTCTCAGTGATAAAATGTATTTGAAAACACACTATAAGTCAAAGTCGTTGTTGTTGGCACTCTGTCGCTTATGATGTCGAGGGTTCCAGTTGATCCGATCAACAGAACAGCCTACTCGTGAAATTAACGTGCAAGTGGCTGAGCACTCCACAGACACGTGTACCCTTAATGTAGTTCTCGGGGATATTCAGCGTGACACAGTGTGACAAGGCTGACCCTTTGAATTACAGGTACAACAGAAACAGGAAGTAAGAGTGAGAGAAAGTTGTGGTGAAAGAGTACAGCAGGGTTCGCCACCATCCCCTGCCAGAGCCTCGTGGAGCTTTAGGTGTTTTCGCTCAATAAACACTCACAACGCCC
>NC_068983.1:103047121-103064667 GCF_001194135.2 Octopus bimaculoides
CGCCTCCACTAAGTCAAAGTCAACAAAATGATATTTAAAACTAGAGAGAAAAGGAAAATAATATTACCTCTATTGTCCATTTTACATCCTTGTCTTCCTCAAGATCAACAGCGATTGTTGATGTTGAGCAGTTTTTTGCAAGATGTTTTACAACAGAACAAACTATTTCTTTCCCAGCAGCTGCTGGGAACTTCTGTAGGACACTTTGGTTGGCTTTGTTACATTGAATCTCCCGTTGAAGCGGAGCCCACTCTGAATACATGATAGCCAACGATGAAGTAAATCTAGAGGAGAGAAAAAAAAACAAAAAAAAAAACAATTACAAGAAATACTAAAGTGAAATAATCAAAACATAAACCGATGAACAAGTTGCAATGTAATTTTGATACACAGAGATCACTCAGCTTAGAATTTTATTTCAGTGGATCAAATTGCAATCTTTGATCTACTTTGCATTCATCCATTTTTTCTGCCCACTATTCCTGGGTGGGTTTGTGGGAGTAGTCCTCAGGTATCTCTTCCATAGGGTCCTATCAGAAGCAACCCTCATTACACTTTCCAGTTGGATTCTCAAGCATGACCAACTGAGACTATAGATACTATCCAACTGTCACATTCTTGGTCTACCTTTGAGTCTCCTACTGGTTGGCTCAGCTTGAAGGATCTGTCTTGCAATCCATTTTTGTGATATTTTAATCCCCTGTCCATAGCACAAGACCTCTCAATTCAAAAAAGTAGTTATTTAACCTGGAGAGACTCCTTGATCTCCACGCTAAGAACTCTGTTGAGCAAGTTACTCCAGAGATCTTCCAAGGAAGCCTCATTTTGGTCACTTGTATTCAAAAGCATGCTCTTCCAGTCACTATACAAAATAGAATTACTACCTATCATCCATACTATATACAATGATACAGCTAAAAATGTTAACTGATGTTTTCCAAGAATGTTGTACATCAATGCTATCTAGCACAAAGTACAGTAGTTGAGATAAAGACTAAGTATCTTGTGAAGAGACCAAGAGCAATGAGACAGCTAAAGCCTTTGTAGTTATGCAAAAGAATTTAGAAGGGCATGGAAAATTATGGGCATTGCCCTCATACAGAAATTAACTACTTGAATTATCAATGTAATGAGTTTAGGGATTGAACTGGAATGGTTATGCCCACAAACTGAATGTTGTAGTAAATACCATTAGAAACAGGGACCATCAAATATCTCTAAAATTCCTATCACAAAAATAGAGACTATGAATGCAGAAAGAACATTAAATATCAAATATGACATGCTGAATATTATTCTTTTATTTGTTTATCATTTGACTGCGGCCATGCTGGAGCACTGCCTTCAAGGGTTTTTAGTTGAACAAACTGAACCCAGAACTTATTCTTTAAGCCTAGCACTTATTCTGTCGGGGTCTTTTGCTGAACCGCTAGGTTAAAGGGACGTAAACACACTAACACCGGTTGTCAAGCAGTGATTGGGGAACAAACACAAAGATGCACACAAGATATGTACATATATAAATATATATAAAACAGACTTCCTTCAGTTTCCATTTACCAAATCCACTCACAAAGATTTGGTTGGCCTAAGGCTATAGTAGAAGACATTTGCCCAATGTGGGACTGAACCTGGAGCTGTGTGGTTGGAAAACAAGCTTCTTACTACACAGTCATGCCTGTGCCTATACTTTAGAAATATTTAATTAGTCCAAATTTAATTAGTCCAAATATTTAATTAGTCCAAATATTTAATTAGTCCAAATATTTAATATTTAATTAGTCCAAATATTTTGAGTTAAAATCACTTTTCAAAGTATTTAGAGAACAAGAGAGAGATATAAATTATATATCCATTCTTTTAGCATGTTGAGTTTTTCTGTGATATTCAAATTACCACGTGCATGCAGATGTAGAATTTGAGCTTGTGTATTATGTTTCAATGGGCTGGATGTGGTCCTGAAAAAGGAGCAAGATCTCCTGAAACATGCTTAGACACTACCAATTTTTCTATCTTCAATCACATTATTTACACAAATGTATTCATATACAAAATGTTGTAACTTTCAGTACTAGCCATAAATTCAATAGAAAATCTGTAGAGAGAACTTAACAGGTACTTTTAATACACTTTAGCACACATTCAATTTTAGCTAGTCAATTACTAGCTTTGTTTTTTTTTTCTTTCTTTTTCTTATTGGATTCTTGTTTCTTGGGCTTGGGACCATAACGACAACTGGTACAGACACTGAGTATCCACTGGCTTTTAGGAACTTTTTGGAATTGTGTAGTATGGATAGCCTGATCTATTTTGCTGCATTATTGCTACATATGGGTAAGTTTGTTTTCTTATTTTTATGTTACCCTACCTTGACACTGAATGTAGGGTGATCTGGACAGGAAAGGCTAAATATGAAGCTGATCCACTCAGGGAATGTTCTTATGGAAGTGTTTATCAAACAGATACCTAATGACAAAAACCTCTGTGATGGTCAACAGCCCCACCCACAACACAGAAATGTGGCTGCAAACATCAATATATGAGATCCAGAGCATCTTGTCCGCAGAATGTTTATATCAGTAACACAGTTTGGCTGTTGCATGTCTGAATCAAAGAACATTGCAACATATACATATTAGAGTTTAAAAAAACCCTGAAAATGCAAGAAGATGAACAGGAACATTGCAATTACCATTAAAGCGATAAGCTGTAATATTGGTAAACTGCTGCCATTTTGATAATAATAAAAAAAATTAACATTTAGCAACCAGCTAGAGCTGAAGGAGTATCAACTGGTACTATAAAGACCATGCATCACAATACTTGCCCCATTTACTCCTTAAACACATCAGCCCATTCAGACACTGCTAATCCTCAAAACATAATCCACCTACCCTAAATTCTATACCACAATTCTAATATTCCACACAAATTTGGCACATCAGTGGAATGGATATGTAATTTATATTTATTTTCCTTGTTCATTGACCCTTTAGCATTTAAACTGGCCACATCCAGCCAAAATATTCTGTCTGATTTATGCTCAAACTGGCCAGATGCAGCTTCTCACACCTACCCTATATTGTCATTCTGAAAATAAACAATCACATCATCAAAATCTCAAAGCTACGAGATAATGCATGATTAATTCAAAATAATATGACTAAATAATCAATACAGTTGACAGAGTAATCTGAATGCTAATGGGTTAAATCTTTGTAAAGCAGTTTTTAACTCTAGATTTCAGGCCTAATCAAATACTTCCAAGGAAAAATTCCAATATCATTGTTATTGATATTTTATGTTCTACCTGCATTGCCACTGTATCTTAATTTTTTAGAAGAAATATTAAATAAATTTTTGTAGTAAAGGAGAAAGAAAAAAACCTCACAATACGTTTTTCAATTTGCAGACAGATATTTGGTTTGTCACATTCTGTAATTTGGTGTCATTGAAACGTATATGTGGATGAATGGCTTCAGATAATAGTTCAAGTCATATAAAAAGTGCAATTAGCAAGATAATTTACCATGCAGATGGATGTTCACTGGGGCTTTGTCCTCAGCCCTCTTTTCTTCATTATATATTTGAAGTGAATAAGCAGGTGTTCAGAACTGGCTGGATCTCGTCACAGAATCTATCAGAGAGCTACAGAAAAAGTTTGAAATGTGATAAAGTAGCCAAGAGATAAAAGGCTTAAAGGTCATTATGATTAAGACAAACTATTCAATAACTATAAGACTCAAACCCCAGTTCCATTTAGTGTACACAGAATGTAGGCATGGCTAAAATACAAATTTAGTACTGTGTATTTGATGCCAGCAGTGAATATAAGAAATAGAAAGTTAGATTTCAGAGAAGGGGAAGGGAGAGAGAGAGAGATTATAAGGTGTCCAGAACTTTAGACAGCCCAAATTTATAGAGTATTATGTAATCATACAATATAAATCAGAGCTACTAAGTTTGTGACAAGTTGTAGATAAGTTCTGCTTAAGAGATGTATTGGAGAAAGAGTAGAATGTAAGAGACATGCATAAAATGTGAGATGCTATAAAAGGGTGACAGATGAGCCAGGAGTTCCACAGATCTACAGTGGTCAGAAAGAGATGAACAAAATATGGCCAATGAATGCAATATTTTAATTTAAGAAAGACTGGACAGTCAAAAGAGCAGCTGGATAAGAAAGGTAAAGAACAATGTGATCAGGAGAGACAGTTATGCTTGTATGGATATGTAAAGGAAATGAGGAGTACATGCTACAAGTTGGTAGCAAGAGTATCTACCTGTAGCAGAAGAAACTACTAGAAAAATTATGGGAGGAAATGTTATGGTTAAGCTTTATGAAAGACAAGTTGTAGGATGAGAGACTGAAAGATAGAGAGATTTTATATTGTAGACTTGCTCACTCATTTGTTGGCTTAAAGTCTGTTTTCCCCAGCTTAGTCCAACTCATCTGAAGCAGGATTTTATGGCTGAATGTGCTTCCTGTTGACCCATCCTTACCTGTTCTTCAAGCAAATGATTCTTTTTTTTTATTCCACAGTTCCTCAAAATCATCAAACAACTATATATTATCAACAAGGGAAGTAATCATGTCACTGCTTTACTCAGCCAGTCACAAACAAAGCTGTGAAATGTAAATATTCATACACAAACACACACACACACATATTGTAGGTTTCCATACAGTTTCTGTTTCCCAAATTTATTCACAAGATATTGGTCAGCCTGGGGCTATAACAGAAGACATTTGTCCATGATGCTGTGCAGTGGAACTGAATCTGGAACCAGTTTTTTGCAAAGTAAACATCTTAAGTACACAACCATACCTGCTCCTATATAGACATTTGTCCAATGGTTGTGAAGCAAACTTCTGAACCACACAACAATGCCTATGATGATGAAGATGATTTTTGTCTAATACAAGACCCATTTTTGTAAAAGGGAGATGACTGCTAATTATTTATGTCCTATAGTCTACTTAATTATCAATAAACCTTGGTGGGATTTGAACACTGAAAAGCAAAGCATAAAACTAGTCATTTACTGTTTATGTCAATGCATCCACTTTATATTAAAAGAAAAAAAAATACTGACTGAAGTAAAACTTTGAGCATTATCTATCTGAATCAGATAAAAACAGATCTAGTTTGAGCAAATTGGTATTAGTATGATAATGCAATCCAACTCCCATCTTTATTACTAAGTTCTCTCTTAAATTTGGTACAACTTGGCAAATTATGTTTCAATTCTATAATTTTTTTTTTCCTTTGACAATATTCAAACAGAGAATTGTATGTAAATTAATTCCTTGCTGACTATTTAACTGGTTTTAAGATAAACCAATACACTAATCTAAAACTTTGGTAGATCTAGTTAAATGCATTCCTAAGACTCAAGTTTACAATCCAAGACTTTATAGTGTTGACTCTTTGATCAAAACTAATTGGTTCATTTTCAATTTTTGTTTTTAAGATAAAATCTCAAAAGAGCAAAGTGACCAGAATCAACACACTTTCCAATTCTCAAAGATTTATTACAAGAAGAAAACAGTTGTAAACAAGTGTAAATGAAGATGAAACCTTCATAAAACCACTAATTTAATTGTTATGCTAATATCAATTTTTACTTTTTTTTATTTTTGTGCTAGCAAGTGAAAAATCATGTGAAAATCATGAGGGGAAAACAATGTGATGGGAAGTGGATGAAAAATACAGGAACGAGTTAAGAAAAATGACACAAGGTCAGTATGTTTGGCAAATATTCATTGAATCCCTATGCATCCTATGACTGCAAAAGGATAAGAAGTGCAAAACAGCAGCCTGACTATTCAGTTGAATAAAACTTTTTGAATATCCATGCTCATGTGCAACTATGAATGTATTTGGATAAATTCTGTACAACATGATAATGGCATTGATGGATAGTATCAATGAACATCCACTCAATGACCCAGATGTAACAGAAGCTTGGCTGCTACATTTTGCTTCCAGGCAAAATTGGAAGATCTGGATACCAATGACAAAAAGCAACTCATTTTTATCTAAGACAGAAATGATGGTCATACAAAAAGTTTTGGTGAAACTCTGGGACTTGACAATGAATTTTAGCAGTACAAGATCTGAGATAATGTCATTAGTTTGTCCTCAAAAGAAATTGTTAATTTCTGAAAAGGTCAGATTCTTACCACAAAATCGAAACCTAACTAAATCAATTCAAAGTATTCTGAAAGATCACATGAGTCAGTTTGCTTTTTAAGAATTTGATAAAATTGGAACTAAAGGACAGAAGGCAGAGGATGATATTGATTCAAATGAAACTCATGACATGTAGTCATGAAAACATTGTATGAAAGTATTAGAAAATGTTGAAATGGGTCGTTTAAAGCTTACTGCATTCATTGAATTCATCTAACAGCTCAAAATAAATTTTTAATTTCAGATCATTGAAATGTTAAAAATAGAAAGTAAAAATGATCTTGATGGTATCATGGGCAGAAATAAGCATAGATCTGATTATATATGTCACTTTTGCAGATATAAGCATGCACCATTAAGATGTTGTGCATCTTATATTCAGTTGAGAAAAATTTTGTAGTGAACAATTCAATGCTTTGCAAATTCTGTTTCACAAGGATATGAAGAGTTGATATTGAAAGATCAAAAAATGATGCTGCTGTGAACACTTGGCTGCCACAAGTCAATTATCCCTGTGGTGACTTTTCTGAAAGGGATTGATGGGCCAAGCTTTCACTATAAAATTGGCAAAAAAAAAAAAAAAAAAAAAAAAAAAACCACTCAGTGACAAATGTGAAACCCAATAATGTTAATAAAATAAATACAAAATGATAATAGCAGCTAGATAACTCTAATATTTCAGAACTTGTGGACAGACTTGAACAAACCAATCTTTAAGGAAATGTGGTACCAAACTAAAGCAATTTGGTGGAGAATTGATAAGAGAATACAAGTTGAGAGTGTCACTGTCTTTGAATGTGAATAAATCATTCTTTGCTTGATATGAACCTAAGAATTGTCAATAGTTTAACATTAACTTGAAAAGTTTAAGCTTGAAGACAACTAGGGAAATTTATAAATGAAGCTCTTCTAGAGGAAGCAAATGGCCTGTCAGAATATATAGAGACTATACCAAGAAGATATGAATTTGTTGAGAAGATCATCATCATCATCATGATATTCACTTTCTATGCTGGCACAATTTGAATGAGTTGTCACAGCTCATGTCTGTTTTTATTCAGAACTACTGCCTTCCTAAGCATAGTTGGGGAACCACATCTCGCCTGTCCATTTCATTCTTGTACATTTACTATGGTTGGATGTCCATCCTCACACCACCCACTTAACAGTGTGCACTGGATACATTTTATAATGGCACCAGCACCTAGCAAGGGTGTCATGTACTTGGCAAGACAATACTATATGGCCCTCCTGATGCTATAATGTCTTGCTCAATTGACAACCATTTAACAAAGTGTACTGGATGAATTTTATCATTGTACCAGCTCAAGATGAGACTAAATGGTGACCCTGAGCCTACAACATTTCCTCTCATTCACCAATAACTTTACAAAGTGTAGCGTGTGCAATTTAATGTGAGACCAGCACTAGAGAAATTGACACATCCTTAACAAGTCTAAAGTGTTCTCTTAAGCTCAGTTGTCAATCTCTTTACAAAGTGTACAGGGTAGGAGGAGACATTGTATTTTCTGATATTCTTTTCTTTCTTTTATTCTTCTACTTATTTCAGCCATTTGACTGTGACCATGCTGGAGCACCACCTTAAAGGGTTTTAGTCGCAGGAACTGACCCCAGGACTTATTCTCTGTAAGCCTGGTACTTATTATATGTCTCTTTTGCCAAACTGCAAAGTTATGGGGACATAAACACACCAACATCAGTTGTCAAGCAATGGTGGAGGGGACAAACACACACACATAAATATATACAAATATCTATATGGTGGGCTTCTTTCAGTTTCTGTCTATCAAAATCCACTCACAGAGTTTTGGTCAGTCCAAAGGTATAATAGAAGACACTTACCCAAGGTGCCATGCAGTGGGACTGAACCCGGAACCATGTGGTTGGGAAGCAAGCTTCTTACCATACAGCTACATCTGCACCTGAATTATTTTCCTAATGCCAACCACTCTACAAAGTGTACTGGGAGCTTTTTACATGCCACTGGCATTAGTGAGACCGCCATGCATCTCGCAAGACTATGAAACCCAAAACAGGGGCTTTATACTATGAGATGAGGGGTTAAAAGTATGAGAGAAGTTGGGGTGGCAGAGCAGGTTCTCGTAGAGAAGCTGCATGACCACTCACATTTCAAAGAGAAGGTGAGAATGATCAGTAGGAGCTGCAAAGAGATAATGGTAATGAGGTATTCAGATGACTCTTCAAGGTGAGTCGAAGTGAGCGAGGGTAGAAGTATGGGTGGGTGAGGGTTTTCAAGAGTGTATGGAAGAGCAAGAGATGAGGGAATAGCAGAGGGAAGAGGAAGTAGGCAATAACTACAAGGTCAAAAGGTGATTATAAAAAGCAATGAATAAGAGGTGGGGAATGATCAATGAAGCACAAGTTGGAGAAGGCAGAGGGATTCTGAAGAGAGGGGGAGTGCAACAGTACAGTAACAGTGATATACTGACAGGGGGAGGACAAGAGAGAGATGACATGTGGTTGTGGTCCGGTAGGCAGTTGGAATAGAGAAGGGGAGGGGGCTTCTTTCAGTTTCTCTTTACTAAATCCACTCACAAAACTTAAGATATAAAACTACAAAATAATAAAAAGCAGTTAATTTCTATGAAAAATTTAATGATCATTATTAAAAGCCCACAATACCTCTTGCAGCACTTCATAAACTTGATGCTTCATTTTTCTTGAAAGATAAAACAGAAAGTTTTCAGGTATCTAAAACCCAGTGAGATTCAGTGAGACCATTGTTGTCATTATTTTTAATGTCCACTCCTATACACTCACAGATTTTCTATAGCTGGATGTCCTTCTTGTCTCCAGTCCTCTCCATGTCCACAGATGCTTTCACAAAAAACTGGAAAAGGACACTGCCTCTATGATGGTGATATTCTTTAAAGACAATCACCAACATACATATATATACATATGATGGGTTTCTTTCAGTTTCTGTCTATTGAATCCACTCACAAGACTTTGGTCAGCTTGGGGCTATAGTAGAAGACACTTGCCAAGTTGTTTGGTACTTATTCCACCAGTCTCTTTTGCTGAAGTGCTATGTTACATGGATGTAAACACACCAACACTAGTTGTGAAGTAATAGTGAGGGACAGACACAGACACAAAGACATACACATACACATATATATATGACAGGCGTCTTTCAGTTTCCCTCTACCAAGTCTACTCGTAAGGCTTTGGTCAGCCCGAGGCTATAGTAGAAGATACATGTCCAAGGTGCCATGCAGTAGGTGTGAATGTGGAACCATGTGGTTAGGAAGCAACCTTCTTACCACACAGCCACACCTGTGCCTAAAACATTTCCGCTTTCGAGCTCAGGATTATTTTCACAAAATGGTCATTTTGTATTATATTGTTCAAAAGTATTAACCACAGCTGAAGCCAGATACTTAAATACTGAAAAGGAAGCTTTGACAATTGTATGATGTACTTGAGAAGCATGGTTTTTTTTTTTTCTTCTTCTGATTGACAAAAATTTAAATTAGTCTCATATCATAGGCGATATCTTTGGCAAAAAATGTGGTTTACTAAAAATAACATCAGCTCGTTTTTTTTTCAAACAGGAATTATAAATAATGGCATTCGAAGTATGAAATATGTAAAGGGATGTCAAATATCACATATTGATGTATTGTTACAATTGAACTTTTTTAATGTTGGTTTGAAAGAACTATGATTCTGCTGATGAAGATTCTTTCATTCAGCTTGTTGAAACATTGATCATCATCATCATCATTTAACATCTGCTTTACATGCTGGCATAGATTGGATGGATTGACCAGAGCTGGCAAGCAGGAAAGCTGCACCAGGTTCCAGTCTGATTTGACTGGGTTTCTATGGCTGGATGCCCTTCCTAACACCAACCACTTTACATTTTTATATGGCACCAGCACAGGTGCCCTTATGTGGTGCCAGTATGGGTATTTTCTATGTCACACTGACACAGGGCCCTCACAAGCCAATCCTCTTTAGCAGGAGGAGTAGCACTAGCAATTCTGCTGTGGATGATGGGTTTTCTTGGACATAGCAAGACACTAGGTATTTTAATCTAGTGAATTAAAAGTTTTTTTTTTAAATAATTGGAGTTATTGTTCTGTGGTTGAAAAGCTATTCAAATCATTGAAAATTAAGTTAACGGTTGAAGATGGTAAAGGGAATTGTTCCACCAACTAGTTTGATAACCTTAATTATGCTGTGTATGGTGGCATACATTGTCTCCATTGCAATAAGGAACTGCTTGAAATTAGAAGTATGGCAGTCTGATGAGAGTTATATGAGGAGCAATATGTAAAAAGATGTCCAACATGTGCTAGACTAAAACTGGAATAACCTCACAGAATGCACATGTGGCCTAAAGAAATTAAGTATAGATATATATGCATATGGATAACACTTATGTAAACAATTATGGAATTATGAAATTTTGGCACAAGGTCAGCAATTGCAGGGGACAGGGTAAGTCAATTACATCAAACCTAGTGTTTAACTGCTACTTACTTTATCAATCTTAAAAGGATGAAAAGCACCTTGGTGGAATTTGAACTCAGAGTGTAGCCAGACAAAATGCCACTAAGCATTTTGCCAAGTGTCCTAAGGATTCTGCTAATTCACTGCCTTTGAAATAAGGGTTAATAATGAAAAGCAGAAACAGATATTAAGTGTGTTTCCCAGAAACATTAGTGTCGAGGAACGTGTGATTTCAGGATAATGAACTAGGTATAAGGCATAAGATCAGATGTAAAACTATGAAACATCTTCATAGCATCCAGGATCAAATGAGATTGCCAAAAGAAAGACTGTGTTAAGTGCATTTTTAATATTCACCATGTAAAGGTTATATGAAATGCATACTGGAGTCACATACTTTTCAATTACAGAACACTCCCTCATTCAAAAATTCTTCTTAGTGTATCTACTTTGATGGTCAGACAAATACAATCACCAATAGCAATGTATTATGAAACTGTAACTTCAGTTTGGTATTGAAGTAAAAGAAATGATAATCATAACAAGCTAAATTTATATTTCAAGTAGGAAACAGTATAGAGGTGATTCTCAAGTGCAAACGGTATGATATTATTGCAATTCAAATAAACAATAACACAAATATTGACAGTCAACAAAATGTAGAATCATTTCCTTAAACTTTGAATGATTTTCCAGGCCATTAATGAAGATTGTGATTTGAACAACTGATAAAAGAACAAACATAACAAATGATGTTACACTGTTCTTGAATAGCAAAGGGAATTAAATCAGTTCAGTCTGGGTAGTGTTGTGTCATCGTTACACTAATATTACTGCAGGCTTTTGACATTCTTGAATGTAACTGGGTCCGAAATGAATAAAACTTCTGAATGTAAAGAATCATGTGCACTATGACTGCATTTAGATAAACTTTGTATGACTAGAATGACAACATTTGTGAATACTAGGCTCATGAGCTTGTTGAAAATTCAATCTCCTGCATATGTTAAATTGAGGTCTTTTGAAACTCACTCAACTTTGGCTCAATTTACTCAACTAGGAAATAAGTAGTCCAAGAAATCTAAACTATTATAGAAGAGCATATTAGGGAAGATTTACTTCAACCAACATAATCATAAGAAAATTAGAAATTAATCCTACTCTTAAGAATCATTGTAGCTAAAGACAGGAAAGTGATCTCCAGTTTTGTCACTTCCTTGATCAGCTGTATTCAGAACAGTGGCCAAAATACAATATCTATGGAAACATTCTAATCAAAATGGAATATCTTTGGAAACTTTAAACGTTTCAGTAGGTAAATAATAATCATTGTTAAATAGAGGCACAAGGCTTGAAACATAGAGGAAGGGGGGCTAGTTGATAGCATCAACCCCAGTACTTGACCGGTACATATTTCATTGACCCTGAAAGAATAAAAGACAAAGTCAATCTCAGCAGAATTTGAACTCAGAACATAAAGATGGACAAAATACTGCTGAGCATTTTCTTTGGTGTACTAATGATTCTGCTAGTTCACCACCTTTATAATAATAATAATAATAATAAAGCACTTATATGGTACCATAAATCTTTGAAAACAAGAAAATGTTTATAGGTGTCCTTATCATCTATTCATATACACACATATAAACATAAAACTTTGGAAAATGGTTCACTACTGGTGTTTCCTAAAAACATGTTTTCAAATTTGTTCTGAAAGCCAACACAAATAACTGGTGCAATTCATACAGACAGAAGAAATTCAGTTCAGATAGCTGAAACCAACTTAAAGAAAACCTGATCACCTCAGTACATTATTTTAGTGCCTGGTATAATGAGTAATTCAATTCCACTTGATCTTAGATACACAGTTTACTCTATCCTCTGAAGCAGTTCACTTATGTATTGAGGAGCAAGCTCATGTGCAGCTTTGACTGTCAGCAAATTGAGCCATTACATTTATAGAGCTCTCATGAACTTGGAGATATGGTCGAATTTCTTTCTCTTCACACTTATTCTAACTACAGTATTTTGAATGAGTTGTAATCATCTGATCTGAAGTGCATTTCCATTGCTCAGCCATGATGAAACATAAACATGCTCTGCTGTTTCAGTCATCTTCTGATTCAAGTATTTCCCAATCACACCAATATTTTTCAGGCACACATTTACTGACCAACACACCATGTTGATATACTTGACCTCCTCATGTCAGTATCACCATCTCTAACCTACCATTTTACTGGGATTATTAAACAACAATAATACTGTATATGGTAGAGTAATGATAGTATCAGCACAGTTAGGTTAGAATTTGTTTTTACTTCTATGTGAAGCAATCTACTGATGCTGCTTTGTCCAAGATATTTATTAGTCTTAAGTTTATGCTTTCCCTAATTATTTCATGTAAATTGAAATGTCACAGAGATTCAACAATTTATGTCAAGCAACACAGGTGAAACAATTTGTACATAAAAAAGAAATTAAAGATAAACATAATAGCAACCAGACTATTTCTGAATGAAGAGTATAATATAATAGCTATAGTATTACAGTTTCGTACAAGTATTTAGGCAAAAATTTCCCTTAACAAGATAAATGTGGGCTAGTTAACTACAAGCAACACCTGTCAGTTTGAATGTATAAAACAAGAAAAACAATTAAAAATTATGATACCTCTTACCAATAGATAGTAAAGGAATGTAATGGTCAAAATCTTTTAAGCATTTGTTTAATTTTGACAAAAGTCAAGAATTGATTGAAGATGTAAAAGAAGGGAAAAAAACAGCCCAAAATGTTTTCCTTTTTAAAATGAAATTATCAATGTTTATGAATAAATGATAAATACTAATGTTTATAACATACTATTATTACTGATAGGCAGAGATTGAAAGACAGAAGTATAGCAAGTTAATTAAAATCATACAAACAATTTAATAATATTAATTACCAGGAACTTGGAAGCGATTTGCTGCAGCTAGAGTCAAACTAATATTTGAATAAAAAATCAACTTTAAAAGGATTGCTGGTAGGTTTTTCTTCTTCTACTGACATAGTGCTGAGGGAGATAGTGAAAAGACAGAAATTTCCATATGTTGATAACACTTTCAACAGCTGAATTTAATTCTGATGTTCGAAACTCTCGTCATTATGGCGAAAATAGTGAAAGGATCCAGCGGAAAAGATACTGGACAGTCAGTCCACGTATCATGGGATCAAATCTATTGCAAGCATTTGATTATTTCTATATAACTTCATTTCATATTCACTCAGTTCACAAAACTGAAGAAACTAGATGATAGGCTGTTCTGGGAAAATTAACTTTGATAAACTAAGATGATTAGATAACTGAATTAACAAGGAAGAATTCATCCACCTTTCATTTGCTCAACACACTGAAGTTGTTGAGTCCCGGTCACAGTGGATCCTTGTCGGTGTTGACAGGATTGTTTTTATTAATGAAATGTTTGTATTATTGGAATAGCCAGATGTAAAAATTGAGTTTGTTTCTTTTTGAAGAACTTTCTTGTGTTAGACATTATATCGTAAATAATGACACAATACTTGAAGTTATGGAGAGTGGTACTCAGTACAAGTTGTAAAACAACAGTGTAGTAGTTATTAACACTGAAAACTAATTGCTTTCAAAACCTTAATAGTTCTAATTAAAAACAAAAAAAAAATAAAGATGCAGAACTCCCACAACTCAAGCTATATAAGTGGAAACGAAAGAAACACTGAAAGTTTATATAAAACCCAAAATAAATGTTTATTCATAGGAGTAATTAATAAACAATTTGTTGCACAGTGCTTTATCTAAAATATTAAATCAAAGTCCCAATTACATGGGCGTCGGTGGGTTGATTAGGACCCAACTCAGACTCATCATTGCTGTTTAATAAAAGATCAAGTTTAAAAAAAACAATCAATCAAAGGAAATCATATTTACTAGACTTCGATCTCGGGGAGGGACAGATGTGTCAGAGTTTCAAGTGCGACGTAGTCAATACATTCGAATATACGTTTTGCATGGCTTACTTAGACTAAAAAATTTTAGCCAAAACATTTGACTGGTGGTAAGGTTGTTGGTTTTGAGAGTATAAATGGGCAATGATAACAAAATAGGTGGCGCCCGACAAGAATGTTGTTGCTACTCTAAACAACAAGAGTTATAACCGTCATTGCAAGTACATACTTCCCAACAACAGATGGTTACAAGAGCCAACAGTTTCAACTCTGTTTGAAATCATCCAAAATCACATGAAAACTTAGTATTTACTCCAGAAATAAATCTACTGAGAAATAAAAAAATGTATTAAAGAAGAAAAATGAAGCAAGATGAAGAGACTGTAAATGTGTGAAGGGGGAGTAGAAACGATAACAAAAAACAAAAAAAAATGTAAAATCAATATCATATTTCAAAATTACTTTTTATCGATAGAAAAACTGAATACGCATGATGAATATGAACAGTTATTCAACAGTTGCAGTATATTTGGCGAGTGCATTATTGTATAAAAAGGGGATAAAGAAAGTGAAGGAACTTACCATCAATTCAATGCCATAACCATGTACGATTGGCGGCCATTACATTTTGTCTGCTATGACAGAAGAAGTCTACTGTCAAGGGCAAATAACTATGGTCCGAAGTTTTCATAACTCGCAGTGACCAGACTTTATTTTCCAAGTTATATTAACTAATATGTATTGAAATAAAGTCGTCAAATTCACATTTAACAACAAAGTACAATTCCACAAACATATGTGTATTTTCTAGACTGAACCTTTTACATATTTGTTTAGATTATTGATGAAATTATTTGACAATGCAAAATATACACAATTTCTAAAATAAAAAGGGGGGGGGCGAATGATAATATTGATGTGCTATTTGATGACGCAGTTTAAAATTTGTAATGAATTAAAAAGTGATTTTGAAAAGATGGTTTGAAATTAACAGCATTTTAAACTTTGTCAAGTCTCCGTCAGACCTTGTTTAAAAAAGAAAACAGAATGCTTTTGAATTAGGAAAAGACATTAAGCTTTTAATTTATTTACATATATTTTCATGAGTTACTTAAAAGTGGTTATATATTAATATCCTTATCCCATTATTGGTGTCATTAAAAATTACAGCAGTTACTCTACCCAGACAAACAGCCACAAAGGTTTGCTCGCCCGGTTACTACGAGGAGCAGATAACTCCGATCAGTCTTTTCAAGTATTAAAGAGTAAACCAAGGGAGATTATTTCACCTAGCTGTCTGAAATGACGTGTACGTTTAAACTACAAATGGATTACTAAATGCGACTTGTTATGACAGATTTATAACTTACTTTATAAATATTTATTCTTTTCAGTTCGTTAATTTTTTCTTTGTTGTTTCCAACTTCACATATATGACTGCTGTTCTAACATTTTATAACATAAGTTGAATTACCAATCTTTACATTTGGAGCTGATAACTGTTTGAAACAAACAGAAGTGGTAAAATAAAGCAAAGACTGTCAGGATACGAAAGTCATTTCAACATTATCCCTGTATACTGCTCTACATATGTTACATAGAAGATGTGTCAAAATCAAATGATAAAAATATTCGGATTATATTCATACTTCTAACCGCGTCTTGGGAACTGTGGTAGAGCGATATTCCTATTTTTGCTTGGACCCTCTTTATTCACTCAAATACAAGGATACAGGTTTGTTTCCTTAAAATTTTCTCAAAACATATTCTATCAACCAAATTGTTTTATATATTTCTCTATTTCTCTTTTACTGCCAATAATAACTTTCTAAGTATGACGTGTCGGGATCGAACTAATGAATTTCTGTCGGCAGTTGAATCAATACAGTCGCGACAAAACAACACAGTTGTCACATCACGATCTCCAGTTACCAAAAGTAAGCTACAACGAACTGAGTTTACTGTTAAGGCGAAGCATATCGGCCGAGATTTAGCTAATACTTTCGCCAAACTTGAAAAGCTTACTTTATTAGCCAAACGGAAATCTTTGTTTGATGACAAACCCACAGAAATTCAAGATCTTACGTTTATTATAAAACAAGATATCACTTCTTTAAACAAACAGATTGGTGAGTTGCAGGAAATAGCACGAGCCCAAAAATATCATAATGGTCGTCACCAACAAACGCATTCTTCTTCGGTGGTGGTCGCTCTGCAGTCAAGATTGGCCACAATGTCTAACGAATTCAAAACAGTCCTAGAAGTACGTACGGAAAACTTAAAGCAACAGAAAACACGCCGTGAGCAGTTCTCTCAATCAGCTGTTTTCCCACTTACGACCATGTCTGGGGAGGGTTCGGTGTTATTAAACGAAGATGAAGCCGATCGGACAAAACCAAACGACTTGTCAATTGATATGAATTTTTCACAACGGCAACATCAAGACCAAATTCAACTAATTGATGAACAAGATGCTTACGTTCAAAACCGGGCAGAAACAATGCAAAATATTGAATCTACCATTGTGGAATTAGGCACTGTTTTCCAAAGACTTGCTACAATGGTAAAAGAACAAGAAGAAATGGTAAATAGGATCGACTCAAACGTTGACAATGCTGAGCTTAATATAGAAATGGCTCACGGCGAGATATTGAAATACTTTCAATCTGTTTCTTCAAATAGATGGCTCATGCTCAAAATTTTCTGTGTTCTTATAGTATTTTTCATTATATTTGTTGTATTTATGGCCTGAGGAACTGATAACCGAACATTCGTTTACTGGTGGTTTGTTTTCAGTTTCAATTTGAAAGTAGAGTGAACAGAAAATCAACTGTTGGTTTTCAATAATCGGTATGTATGTGTGTGTATATATATATATAT
>NC_068983.1:103064698-103072647 GCF_001194135.2 Octopus bimaculoides
ATATATTCCGAATTCATGAATAAAATAGTAAACTACTTTCAAAAGACATTAACTTTGGTGGGACCAGATATTTAAATTACAACAAATCATTGACTCATGTACCTGATTATATTTGAAAAGTTTAGTCTGAACTCAAATCCATATATAAAATATACACAAACATGCTTACTAACTTAAAATATGAAACGACTTTAAAAAGAAAATGACAGAATTCATCATCAGTAAATAAGGGAGAACATACTTTTAAATTTGACAAATAACTTTCTACTTTGAGTTCATTTTTTTTCTATTTTCTTTTCTTTTATTTATTTATTTTTTTTTTGGTGCTTCAGAGATATTATTCAATTGATTTGTCCCTTGTGTAAAATCCCTATTCCATCATTATCCATGTATGGTTATAGACATTTTTCAAAGTGCAAATATTTCCTCCAAATACAAATTCTTGATTAGTTTATCAGTAAGTTCTCAACAAAGCAACTTTACAGATTGAATATACTGGTTTTTGAAAGTAAAAGCGAAGTTTTTATTTTGAATTTACAAGAAAACAAAAGAGAAAAGCCTTACATTTCTTAGTATTTTAAATACAAGTGTTTTTTCTCACTCATTTCTCTTTTTGTTGTTGTTTATATGTAGGGAATCCTCACAGAGTTGGTGCAAACATCTGTCATACAGATGTAATTTAATGTTTTATTATTATTTAAATTTGATTGTTTTTTATAACAAATAATTAGATGCAATAAAAGGTTTCCAATAGAGCCATACCATTTTTAGAATAGCCTTAGCATTTTCAGAAAGACATCAACAACATACCATTTTATTCATTAGAAAGGACTGCATTATATGATGATTAAATTTTGAAAAGGGAGTCTGGTCTAATTTCAGTTACAAGCTAGAGTATCTTTATTATGAATCCAATGCCAAAAAGAAAATGCTACAGTTCATAAAATGACCACCTGTCTCTTTATTATTGTTGTTGTTGTTAGAGTTGCAGAAACAAGTGTACCTGACTAAATTCCTTGCAATATTTAGTTTGATATATATGAGCAAAAATTTGTCAGGGTTAACTTAGTTTTGCATTCCTTTATAGTTGATAAAACAAGCACCAGGTATGTACTGGTATTGATTCAGTACAAATTTGTAGGTTTGTGCTAATGTTTTTTTTTTGGGGGGGGGGGGGTAGCAACAGAAACAGTAGAGTGCCAAGCTAAAATACATAATGACATTTCATTTCATACCTCTACATTCAAAGTTCAAATTTCCCTGGGATTGTCTTTGTCTTTCATTGCACTGGAGTTTTCGAAATAAGCACCAGTCATTTACTGAGTGATTTCATTGACTTGCTCCCTCCTTGAAAAGTATGTGGTCTAGTGCTGCTAATATGAAATATTACTATTATTGTAGGTGTGTGTGTGGTGGGTAGGAATAAGATTTTGGAAAGCCTATTCCTAAATGTTGTTTTTGTTGTCAATTAGAAACATTTTATTGATAAGCCATGAATGCCACATTTCCATATTCCTGTATGTCTTTAAATCAGAAACTTTCTACCTATAGGTACAATATTACTGATTTAAGGTACTGTATTCTTGGACTTTGTCCTTTAAGTCAATATCTATAGCAGATATTGAGTTTTACCTTTGAGAACAGTATCTATGCTTGCCAAAGGTTCCATGCTTAGCAAATATGCAAGATGGCTGTGTGGATTAAGCATTGAAGAACCTGCTTCAAGGTTGTGAGTTCCAATTCAGTGATAATGTTACCTTCTATAGCTTGGCGTGCTATCCAGAGGAAAGATTTTATACACCACTTGCTAAAAGATATAAAACAAGAGCTAAGTATGAACAGTCATATTTTTCTCATGCATTTACCTAAAATACGTTTAGCAAATAAATAGATTAGACTTCTATTGCATGTTAGATGTTTGTGTTCAGTTGCAAACATTGTTGGGTGTTTCTTGACAAGACACTTAAGTAGTTTCATGCCTTATATATAATATTATTATTATTGAAGGTAGTGGATGGCAGAATTGGTAAAACACTGAACAGATGGCTTGTGACATTTTCTTTGTATTCTGATGTAAAATCTTACACCAGTATTAACCTTAGCTTTCAACTTTTGGGGATCTATGAAATAACTACCAGTGAAGTACTGGATCAAGTTGACAGAACCTCTTTTGAAACATGTGGCCTTAAGTCAATGTTAGAAATTATTATTGCATTTGTGAATGAACAAATTGAGAGAAAATTGGATAAAAAGAACACTTTAGTCTTGTTGGTAGTAAGACAAACTTTCTGGTGTTGGTGTTTGTTATGATATGGGTATACATGTCTGGTGTAGAATGGTATTACACGAATAAATGGTTATTGTTATCTAAAAATAACCTAACACAGAATGCAGTCTGTACTACTTGAACATAGTTTCAATACTCAGTATTCACTGTTCAACTACCAATTGTTAAGCCAACATGGTCGAACTAACACCATCAGCTACCCACACTGACAGTCCACTCAGTTCTTATTTATTGTAATCAGTTAGTCTACCTTCAGTCACGTGGAGGTGTTCAGAATTCTCCCATAACAGTGTTACAATAAAACACACACCCAGTACACTCTGTAAAATGATTCAAAAAGGAACAGTGGCAATGTAGGGAGGACTTTGTCACCTTGATGGAGACAAAGCAACCTTAGTACTGAATGCATCCTGTCCACTCTGTAAAGTTGTTGGCATTGTGACTGTGTAAGCTAGAGCAAACTCTTTAATCTGGCTAGAGACAAAGTAACCTCATTGTAATGATACCACAATAAAATGTATCCTGTATACTCTGTCAAGTGATTGGTAAACAAATGGAGACAGCACTGGACAACAAAAAATCTTTAATTTTATTGTGGTCAATACTTATGTCACAATAAATATTATTATTATTTTTATTATTATTATTATTATTATTATTATTGTTAAATTCTGTTGAGATTGACTTTACCTTTCAGGGTTGATAAATTAAGTACTGTTGAGTACTGGGATTGGTGTAATCAACTTAACCCTCCTCTAAAATTTCAGGCCTTGTTCCTTTAGTAGAAAGGATTATTATTATTGTTATCATTATTATGATTACTATTATTACGATAGTGAAGACATTGGATAATTAGTCATAAAGACAATGTGTATGAAAATAAAATAAGGTGAGATGATCACAACTGGATTACCTTTCATCATTGGTCTGCTTGATGAGAGTTCATCTAGGGCATAAAAAGGGAACACATTGGGTAATATAGTCCCAGATACTGTATACAATCCTTCATTATAGTCATATGAATTCGAGTACTTTAAAGTGTTTGACGTCCTGCTATTCTGAGTTTAAATTACTGTAGGATAAATTTTGCATCTTCATCCATTGGGAATCAACAAAATTAGAACCAATAAGGTTGCAGAATCAATTTAATCATTTATAATTCCTCACCAAGATAAAAGTCATTATTGGAAGAATTGGAGATGGCGAACTGACAAAGTCATTAGCATGCTAGACAAAATGCTTAGTGGCATTTTTCCATCTATACATTCTGAGTTCTAATGCTGCTGGGGTTAGCTTTGCCTTTCATCCTTTTGAGGTTGATAAAATAAGTAGCAGTTGAATATTAAAGTAATCGACTTCGCCTCTTCCCATGAAACTGCTAGCCATGTGCCAAAATTTGAAATTATTATTAGAAGAATTTAAGGTGTTGAGCTGGCAGAACTGTTAGTGCAAACAAAGTGCTTTGTAGTATTTCTTCCAACTCACTACATTCTAAGGTCAACTTTGCCATTTATCCTTTCGGGTTCAATAAAATAAGTACCAGCTGGGCACTAGGGTCAATATAATCAACTTAGCCCTTCCTGTAAAGATTGCTTGCTTTATGCCAAAATTTAAAACCTTTATGAGTAGAATCAGTGGCATGTCAGACAAAATACCTTTCGTTGTTTTGATACATTCTAAGATCCTAATTCTACCAAAGTCGACTTTACCTTTCATCCATCTAGGGTTGGTAAAATAGATGGCAATATTAAAGTGGAGTCAAAAGCAGTGTGTTGGCAGAATTGTCAACACACTGGGCAAAATGCTTAGCGGCATTTTGTCTTTCTTTATGTTTTGAGTTCAAATTCTGCAGAGGTCTACTTAGCTTTCATCCTTTTGGGGTTAATAAAATAAGTACCAGTTGAAAATTGGGGCTGATCTAATCGACCTGTCCCCTCTCCTGGAATTGCTGACCTTGTGCCAAAATTTGAAATCAATATTATAGTGGAGTCAATGTAGTTGACTGTGCCTTCTTTTGTGCCTAAAGAAGAAATCATTATTAGAGCATGTAAGTACAGTGATGGATTGGCAGAGTCACACCCCTATTCACTTCACATCATCTTTGCTGCCATCTGTTACCTCCCTGACTTACACCTTCTTCCTCTTCCTTACCTTCCAACTGATATTCAGAATTGACTTTGCCTCTGTTGTGTCCATTATTCATTGCATCTCCCTCTATTCACCTGCCATTCACCTCTCTCGGAACTTAATTACCTACCCTTGCCACTTCCCTTTATTCACCTTCCTGTAACTTGCGGGTACACTTTGATACATTTTCCCCACCATTCTCCTTCTCTTCCAACTGAGGCTGGCACATGTTCCTGTCTCCCTATCATTTTTGACCACCCATCACCTGACTTAAAGCCATTTCCCTTAATACTATTCCCCACTCCCTCTGTTGAGGGGTTTTGTTTTACAACTACTCAGTAACTTCAATAGTGCTGACACTGTAAAGTGGTTGGTGTTAAGAAGGACATCCAGCTTTAGAAAACATGCCAATGTAGTCATTGGAGCTTGATGCAGGTCTCTGGCTCACCAGCTCCTGTTGAAACATACAACCCATGCTAGCATAGAGAGCATGTTAAATGATGATGAATAGAACGTTAAATGGTATTTGCTATATTTGGTCTGGCTCTTTACAGTTTCCTTTTTCTCCAAATTTCTGGACTTGTACCTGCTTTGCTAATCATTATTAGAGCTTTTAAGTTGATGTGGACGGCAGAAAATTTCCACACTGGGTCTTTTCTATTATCAACCATTCTAGACCATATAAAATCAGTATATCAGTTGTTGTTTAGCCTAAAGTTGGCTCTCCTTTTACTAGACTGTATGTGTCTAGACAAAGGTGTAGCTGTGTGGTAAGAAGTTCGCTTCCCAGCCACATGATTCCAGGTTCGGTTCCGAGGCATGGAACTTTGGGTAGGTATCTTCAATTATAGCTCCAGGCCAACCAAAGCCTTGTGAGTGGATTTGGTTGACCAGAAACTGAAAGAAGCCCATCGTGTGCTATATATGTGTGTGTGTGTGTGTGTCTCCTTGTCTTGACATCGTATGATAGTAGTAAATGAGTGTCACTGTCAAACAAGCAGTTTCATTCATTTCCAGTGTTCTTCAAGAACATGTCTGGCCATGGAAATCAGTGAGAGTCGTCAAGAGAAAGGGCATCTGACTGTAGAAAGTTTGCCTCAAATAAACTCTGTCCAACCCATGCAAGCATGGAAAAGTGGATGATAAATGATGTTGATGATGAAGATGAGTGTATCACAGATTACATTATCCAATGTATCTTTCCTTTTTTTTTAAAGATGGTAGTGTGTGATTCGAGGGAGATTTAGTTGCTATCCCTTGTTGGTCAAGTGGTCATATAAAGGTTTCCTTCTTGGTTTGAATAAATACCTCTAATATACTGAAGTCTGTTGAAACCAGTGTCTCCTTCTTCATAAAATTTTATATTGAAATACCAACTTTAATGTCGAATGTTCATTTGTTTACATACTATAATGTATGATTACATACAATAATGAGTGTTGAACACATAATCATGAAGTTTGATTCCCAATCTGGGCTGTATGTCGTGTTCTTGAATAAGACACTTTATTTCACGTTGCTCCAATTCACTCAGCTGTAGAAATGAGTTGTGACATCACTGGTGCCAAGCTGTACCGGCCTTTGCCTTTCTGTTGAATAATATTAGTAGTGTGGAGTGGGAAAACTGCTTGTCTTCCATTAACAACCTTGCCCGAACTTGTGCATTGGAGGGTAACTTTCTTGGTGCAATCCCATGATCTTTCATGACCAAAGGGGCTCTTAATATGTTGCTTTCAAATTTTCGCACATGGCCAGTAATTTTTGAGGGGAGGGCATGTCTACATCGATCCATGTGCTCAATTGGTACTTATTTTATCGACTCTGAAAGGATGAGAGGCAAAGTTGAAATTTGAACTCAAAACGCAAAGTCAGATGAAATGCTGCTATGCATTTCACCCTGTGTACTAATAATTCTGCCAGCTCACCACCTTATGTTAAACAATATGTTAAAACTCAGTGACCTATAACAAAATTTCTGGGAAGTATCTTACTTTAATTTTTTGATAACTGCCAACAGTTGATCCTTTAGTTACAGCATCATGTGTATAATATTTTGGATATATATTTGCTAAATTTAGATCAAGTGGTTGATTCTGGTTGTAATCATTAATATTAAATTTCAGTTATTGATGTAAACTTCCATTATTTGATTTAACATCACCATCTGATCTGTGGGTGCCTTTAGCAAAGTCTACATTGTTTTAAGCATTTGAACCAGATTTCCAGCTTCTTCCTCCCTCTCCACCTTTCTGCCAGCCCCAGAACCCCTACAAAAACATCATAGGTGTTGCTCTTCTTTCTCTAGTTAAGCCATTTTCTTAAACATAAAAACTGTTATAATGGCTTTAAGGCCATCATGCATGCAGAAGCCAAATAACGTATAAGACAGATTCTAGTGTACTAATTTCATTGCTTGTATGTTACTGAATGAGATAAACCTCACTGCTAGTTTCACAATGTTCTGTTTGTTTTATGTACTGTTTCCAGTAATCCTTCTCTTCTTTCACCCCATCATAGAATATGAGATAAGCTCCAACAGGCAAAAAGTCTGCAGCAACCTGATTCTAGTTCTACCAACTGTAGTCTCTTCACTTAACCCACACAACTAACAACCATGGGAGAGGCATGAATATTACAACTTCCCTTTCTTCTTTTGAAACCATTGAGCCTAACTGGACATTGACAAACACCACTAATAATGAACAGTAAAGTAATCAGCAGTATCACACCAGTGTGCTGGGAGGAATGGGTATAAAGGAGAAAAAGAGTATCCTGCTTCTTTTTATTCTATCACTGTGTGGACAGCAACATTCTAAAGAAGAATATTTAAAATTGTGCAAAGTCTGTTTTCTGATATCTGTAGGGAAACTGGCTTTACTATTGTTTCCAAAATATCTATGATTTCTTTGTTTCTTTTGTTAATTATATAGAGAAAGGGTAAAAAAAAATTTGTTTCAGTTAAACACTGAACAAAATTGTAAAATACCAGAGATATATATAATGTTTTTTCCTTTTTCTTTTATAGCCAGGGTCTTCTTTGAATAATCTCATAGAAATTAAATTCTTGTAGAATGTCAGGGAACTATTTAACCATTATGATTATTCGTAAAAATAATTTTTATTATGGAAATATAAAATAAATACATTGGCAGTTAAGCTTTTCAAATTTATTTTAGAAAGAAATCCAACTTTACTAAGTATAAATATATTTTCAAAATATATTGAGATTTTTAATGGGTTTTTTCTTGAATTTTTAAAATTTAACCCTTTTGATACCAATATATCTGAGACTGCCATCTATACAGGTGTATATGTGTGTGTGTGTGTGTGTATAGCCTGTTGACAGGAAAGTTACTTTTGTTTTCGTCTGAGTTAATTTGATTGACATCAGTGTATGTACATTAAGTATGATACGTAGATGCTATTTTAATTTAATGTTGCATCACTCCATGTGTATACATGTATATGTGTGTGTGTGTGTATGTATGCCTGTATGTATATATATATATATATATATATATATATATATATATAT
>NC_068983.1:103072657-103075705 GCF_001194135.2 Octopus bimaculoides
ACACACACACACACACGAACATGCACACACACACACACACACACACACACACACACATACATGCATGTATGCATTTATAATTGCAGAGAACTTACTGGGATTTTCCTGCTTTATATGATTAAAAAAATGTTTGGAAAACACTTTTCCTTTTTATCTTTCTCTCTCTCCCTCTCCTTAAAACTAAATAAGTTTGCCATGTTTGTAAAGAATATAAAACATATTTGTGTATTCAATATTTATATATGAAATATATACATATATTATATACTTCATGTCTTCCCCCGCCCCCCCATATTGAAGAAAAACTGATTTCTAGAGGACATCACTGTCTGTGATATCTGTAAAGATAAAATGGTGATTTAAGCAAAACATCAGTTTTATAGATGGACAACAATCACCATTGGGAGATCTATTTTGATATAGATGCCAATCTCTTCAGAAATGATCTGAAAGAAAACAGGCAAGAAGAAGAAGAAAAAAAAAATGTTGCATCTTTCTCTACATCCATGTCTGGCTGGCTGAATGTATATTTTATTAACTGTGATATCTTAATGTTGCAAGCTATTCAAGAAGACACAAGCAAGATTGCAGAATAAAGTTTTGTGAATACATATAATGTTCTAACACTTCTTGTGTAAAGCCTTATTTTTTTTTTTGTCCTTTTGTTATATTTTTTCCTTTTCTTTCTTTCTTTATTCTCTTCTACTCCATTCTTTGTGATAATGCCATTGTTTAGCCCTAGGTCAACCCTACTTGATTAATCAAAAGAATTCAAGTCCAAGATCATCTTTTTTTAAAGTAATGTATCAAAGGATTAGAAAAAAAGTTGTGTGGTAAGAAGTTTGCTTCCCTATCCCATGGTTCTGGGTTCAGTCCCACTTCATGGCACCTTGGGCAAGTGTCTCCTACTGTAGCTTTGGACCAACGAAAGCTTTGTGAGTGGATTTGGTCAATGGAAACTGAAAGAAGCCTGTTATATATATATATATATATATATATGTGTGTGTGTCTATGTTTGTCCCCTACCACCACTTGACAACTGGTGTTGTTGTGTTTATGTCCTTGTAACTTAGCAGTTCAGCAAAAGACAATGATAGAATAAGTATCAGGCTTAAAAGAAAATAAGTACTAGTGTTGATTAGTCTGACTAAAATTTCTCAAGGCAGTGCTCCAGCATGGCTGAAGTTTAATGACTGAAACAAGTAAAAGATTAAAGAAAAAATATAAAAGCAGAGCCTAGTACAGTGATAGCAGATCTTTTAGTCCAGTATGTTGCAATTTCAATTCCTCTAATGATTTTGTTTTTGGAGTATGAATTATAAGTATGCAAGAATTTTAGTTGTAGATAAGCTTTTTATAGTATGATATTACTGGGAGATTTTTTTTTTCTTTCAAAGACCATTGTATGTGACCCAAAATTCCAAAATGTGTCATTGTTGACATGCATGTTCATGGTTTGCCATCACCGATCTAGAATCATGAGGTCTAAAGGTGAACCTAACAAAGGCAGAAATCTAAGCAAGAAAACATGGAGAACTTCACCACCATCTGGGAAGTGGCCATGCACAACAAGCAGGAAAGCAAACGGTTGGTAGGAAATCTATATTGTGTACCTAATGCAACTGTGAAAACCATGGATGCACAAGATATACAGTAGGATTGCAGGTATTGGTAGAGGACTTTGTAACAGATGCAAAATAAATGCATACATGAAATGAATTCATTCAAATGCCAGAAATCTTTCCAGAGGTAAGCTGACAGCATCAGCTACCTTGCAGTTGGAGTGGGTCTTCTAAGAGCATAATAGCTAAAGTAAGAACAGTAAAAATGTTCAATGCTCTATTACTACCGCTGGTATCAAAAATTCTCTCTGAAAGAGCAGATTATATGATGCTTGTGTACAAAGTGTGATAGTGAAGGTTAGTAAAACATAGGTAGTGATTACAGAGGACATAGAAAGGCTAGAAAGAAATTGTATGTGTGTGCTCCACTGGATGTGTTATTTAATGTTAGTACGAACAGGGATCAGCTGTAATCTGCAAAAGGGAAGGCCATGCTATTTACAGATCTTAAACATTTGACAGATAAAAGTTGAGCAAAGAAATCCGAATGGAAGGGATCTGTGGAAGTAGAAGATGGGTTAAAGTCTGATCTCTGAATCTGGACCTCGTGAAAGAGGTAGCAAGTGGCAAGGTACTGTACTGGAGAAAACCTGCCTAAAGCATGCAAACCTGGAAACAAATGTAAAAGGATGGTAATGATCACAACCAAAAAATACAAAAAAGTATAACTCATCAATAATAAAATTATAAAATACAATTGTAATTGATTAGCTCAAATGGTGATTTGCTGACTGAAGGATCCAGATGTGCCAACCTAACTACAGGTATGTTTTTTTTTTTAATTTGCTTGTTGTATGATTGCCTATTTTAGCTGATCAGGCAACCATATACAAGGTGCTTGTGCCATATGAAGCAGGATTCAATTTTTTGTTTTGTCAAAATGTGTGTGTGTGTGTGTATACACACACATACCGACTTTATGATTAAGTGTTTAGCTGTGGAAAGGATTTCCCCTTCAACACCATCAGCTACATATTCATTTCCTATGCTGACATTAGTTACTCATTGTGTAGTTTCTTTCCATGAATCATGGTCTTGTGTCATTACTACATGAGGTTACTACCTTGTAAAGTTGACTGCTCAGACAGTTTACAAAAACACTGTAACACAAATTTTGTTCTTGGATAGCACCTGGTATTTCCTCTTTGCTTATCCCTAGAATCTATGGAAAATGGCTTACGTTTCCTTCAAACTTTGCTTTTGTTACATTTATTCAAATCCCAAAGAATCCCTCTCAACACATGGTTATGATGCTCCCCACTACTCCTCATTATCAGTGACACACATATTGTCAGTCACTAAGTGGTTAAGGTCAAGCAACTGACAAGCAGATCTGTGGTATTGAGCAGAATATTTGCTATAATGATATTTTTGCTTCAGCAACTCAACACTGGATCTGTCTGAAATCATCATCATCATCGTTTAA
>NC_068983.1:103075715-103077168 GCF_001194135.2 Octopus bimaculoides
GCAGAATATTTGCTATAATGATATTTTTGCTTCAGCAACTCAACACTGGATCTGTCTGAAATCATCATCATCATCGTTTAACGTCCACTTTCCATGCTAGCATGGGTTGGACAATTTGACTGAAGGCTAGAAAGCCAGAAGGCTGCACCAGGCTCCAATCTGATCTGGCAGAGTTTCTACAGCTGGATGCCCTTCCTAACGCCAACCACTCCGAGAGTGTAGTGGGTGCTTTTATATGCCGGTCACAAAAGCAAAGTTTGAAAAGAATAGTAGTCATTTCCTTTGATTTCTAAATAGAAGCAAATAAGAAATAACACCTACTGACCAATGACAGATTAAAATGAAAAATTTTGTTACACAGTGTAATTATCTAACACATGCTTGCAAAGAAAAGTATTTTAAACACAGTTTTTAAAAACTTATCTAAATGTATTATTGGTTTCAATAGAGTGGCAGATAAAATGTGTAACAGCATTTCTTCTAGGTCTGTTACATTCTGAGTTCAAATTCCATCGAGGCCAACTTTACCTTTCATTTCAAGGCTGAGGGCAATAGATTGTAAAATTGTTAACAGAGCATGTGTAAAGAATGCTTTGCAGTATTTGTTCTGGCTCTTTATGTTCTGAGATAAAATCCCATTGGGATCAACTGACAACCTGTCTTCAAAATTGCTGAGCTAGCAGAACTGTTAAAGCAAAAAAAAAAAAAAAAAAAAAAAAAAGTTGTGTTGCGTTGTTTATTCTAGTTTTTCATCTTTCCTGGGTCAATAAAATAAAGTACCACACAAATAATGGGGTGGATGATATCAACTCCCTCTCCTAAAAATTGCTGGTCTTGCACCTAAATCAGAAATTATTATTATTATTATTATTATTAATAAGGCAAGGTGGCAGAATCATTAGCATGCTGGGTAAAATGCTTAGCAGCATTTCGTCTGTCTTTATGTTCTGAGTTCAAATTCCACTGAGGTCAACCTTGTCTTTCATCCTTTCAGGGTTGATGAAATAAGTGTAATCAACTTAGACTCTCCACTGAAATTGCTGGCTTATGCCTTTAGTAGAAAGGAATATTATTATTATTGTTCAGTAGTTTTATTTTTATAACGTGCTTTCACTTCACTACCGAGTGCAGCTCTGTGCGCCTTGGGTATGTGCTGTAGTTTGCTGTGGTGCTCTTATGGTTACTGTATTGAAAGTGTTTTGCGTAGGATGTGTGCTGTGCCCAGTAGTGCAATTTTCTGTATGTTATATATATTTGTAAGTCCTGGTGTTTTTGTTATGTATTTGTCTGAATATTTTTTTATTATACCTATGGCACCTACTATGATAGGAATTGTTTCTGTTTTTAGATTCCACATTCGAGTTACCTCTATTTCCAGGTCTTTGTATTTTGAAAGTTTTTCCATTTCTTTTAGAGAGATGTTGTTATCTGCTGGTATTGATACATCAATTAG
>NC_068983.1:103080219-103081763 GCF_001194135.2 Octopus bimaculoides
ACGCACTTCTCGGTTGTTATTCTTGGGTGGAATAATACCTGTGTTATTTAATCTGTTTGTAATTTTTTTGTACATGGTGTTTGGGTTTGGAGATGGTCTGAATTTTGATGTAACACGTGTGTTTACGATCGTTGTGCGGGTAGTGGAGGTATCAAGTTAAAATACATCATTATATTTGGAAAAATAGAAATAAATTTCAATGAGTATTACTTACTCGGATATAGTCCAACCCTTTGTCAGCTATTTTTTGGCTCCATGCGATGTCTTTATTTCCGATGTTTTTGGATAAATTTCGGAGCAGTGATTTATCGTTCTCACATGTTAAACTTCCCCACATGTTAAACTTATTATTATTATTATTATTATTATTATTGATGTAGTTCATATATATGGTAAATATTGAATGAACACAACAGAAAGCAAGATACACGATTCTTTTAACAATCTCCATTAATTTATCAAATCCTAACAAAAGTAGGCTAATCTTAATAGTTTATGACTAATACATAAAAATATTCTTTTCTACTCAAGGTACAAGGCCCGAAATTTTGGGGGAGGGGTGCAAGTCGATTAGATCGACCCAGTATGCAATTGGTACTTAATTTATCGGCCTTGAAAGGATGAAAGGCAAAGTTGACTTCGGCGGAATTTAAACTCAGAATGTAAAGACAGACGAAATATGATAGATAAAAATATTTATTTCTTTATTTCCCACAGGGGGCTAAACACAGAGGGGACAAACAAGGACAGACAAATAGATTAAGCTGATTACATCGATCCCAGTGTGTAACTGGTACTTATTTAATCGACCCTGAAAGGATGAAAGGCAAAGTCAACCTCAGTGGAATTTGAACTCAGAACGTAACGGCAGACGAAATATGATACATAGAAATATTACTACACTTCTACTTGTCCTCATTTCAATACCTTTAGCAGATTCCATTATGTTTGAACGAAATCTCTGATTTGAGTATAATTTGAATAATTGTTGCTTCCTTCCACTGGTCTGAAAGGCTTGTAAAAGGCCAGGGCATTCCTTTTGACACCTGCAACCCCTAATGTATGCAGTTAACTTATACCCTGCTTGACATTATATAATTGATGTCAAGTCCTTCTCTTTTTTTCACCTTTTTACTTGTTTCAGTCATTAGACTGTGGCCATGATGGAGTACTGCCTTGAGGAATTTTAGTTGAATGAACTGAATCCAGTACATTGTTTTTTAAAGCCTGGTACTTATTCTATCAGTCTCTTTGGTTGAACCACTAAGTTACAGGGACGTAAACACACCAACACTGGTTGTCAAGTGGTGATGAGGGACAAGCACATACACAAAGACACACATACATATATTATATATAGGCGCAGGAATGGCTGTGTGGTAAGTAGCTTGCTTACCAACCACATGGTTCCAGGTTCATTCCCACTGTATGGCACCTTGGGTAAGTGTCTTCTACTATAGCCTCGGGCCGACCAAAGCCTTGTGAGTGGATTTGGTAGACGGAAACTGAAAGAAGCCCGTCGTATATATATATATATATATATA
>NC_068983.1:103085510-103088282 GCF_001194135.2 Octopus bimaculoides
ATATATAAAATACAAAAATGGGACAAGAGCGCAAAACATCCAGACAGTTAGATGAAACAAAAAAGGGATAACAAAATATCCAGACAGACGATACAAGGAAAACAAGGATGGTTCATTCGGAGTTTTCTTTCCTCAGTCGAGTTCCAGATTATCTTTGCAATTTTGGCTGGTTATACTCGAGATTGCTCCAATCTGGCCAGCCCCAAGGAAAAAATAAGCTAAGAGCATTACATTCCTTGGAAGAAAGCAGTGAATGTATATGAAAACAAGGATGGAAAAAAACCAGAGAAATGTTACACAAATACAAATAACAGGACATAACAACAGGTGTCTTTTGACTAAGGATGAATTTCTCAAATTTCTGAGCTTGTAAAATAATCTTTTTTTTTTAACTTTCTGAGCACAGTGCACAAGTAAGTTTTTATTTTATCTTCAGCGTATCATGAAATCAAAAAGCCTGAAAATACTGGTTTGAATTCTTAACCTAATAACAGAAATCATCCAGCCACATATAGACTCTGATGTTTTATATTTTGTATTCTTTTGTGTTTACAGAAGTTATCATCACCATCATCATCATTTAATGTCCATTTTCCATGTTGATATGGGTTGGATGGTTTGACAGCTGGGGAGCTGCCTGGGTTCCATTTGTCTTTTCTGGCATGTTCTCTATGACTGGATGCACTTCCTAACACTAACCAATTAACAGAGTGTACTGGATACTTTTATGTGACACCGGTATGGTTGCCTTTTATGTGGCACCAACATGGGTGCTTTTACATCGTACAAGCACAAGTGCTTTTATATGTAACCAGCATAGGGGCTTTTACATGACATTGGTACAGATGCTTTTACTTGGCTTCAGCACAGTGTTTTTGTGTGGCACTGGCACAGGTATAAGTTATTGAAATTTTGTGGTTTGTCTACTTATGAATTTATTTAATAGTTCTGACAATTTCCAACTTCTTCAATCATTAACTTAACAGTTGTTTCCATGTAGTCTGATAAAAGACTGCACTATCAAGGAATTCTCTACACGGTGATTTGTCCTGCTAGAAATAGCATCTAAAACTATCTCAGATCATACCTTGCAATCTTTAAAGAGAAAGATACCTTGTATAAAGTAACCCAGATAAACTGTTTCAGAAAGAAAACAAAAGCTGGGTGTTCCAGTTAGCTGTAATGTGGATGACTTGAGACTGAACTAGAAAGACTTATATGCCAAGTATTTATAGAATAAAGAAATAAATATTCTATTAATTGGAATTGGAACATTTTTATGAAACATAGGTTTATAAGTTTGTGGTCCTCAAACTTTTCCCTATGAAGGATCTTATTTGTTGTAAATCACCCCCCCCCCCCCCCCCCACTAGATTTTTTGAAAGGTCTGTCTACTCATTTGCCAATTTTATTAACTAACGACAAATTCATTTTCCCAGCTTCATCGCATCATCATCATCAACACCTTCATTTAACGTCCGTTTTCCATGCTGGCATGGATTTCATCTCTCAGTTGAAAAATATATGTGACTGATTTATTAAACATTTTTACACTGCAGCTTTTAAAATTTTGAATCTCTTTCATGACTATATTTCTACTGAAATCCTCCTCCTTTTGTTTCAATTAATATTTAAAATAATTAAGAATTTTGTAAAATAATTTTGCTGGTGCTTGGAACTTAAATTAGCATGAAATTTTGTTGGGAGATTTTAATTTAGATCATTTTAAAACAGGATGCTTGTGTCCTAGAATTAGGGATGGTCTCAAGCAAACTAGTTATCTCAGATTCTAATTTCAATCTTTGTATACTGTAACTTAATGTTAATAATTGGTATAGGGCCTAGTGCATTGATTTGCCTGGTGGCCTATAATACTGCTAATGTCCTGTCAGTCCTACTTTAGTAGTACACCTGGTTTAGATCAAACTATTCACATTGTGTTGTGTCATAGAACAAGGCAGTAACATAGTTTGCTTGACTGAGCACAGAACAATGTCTGCACTCCTCATAGTAGGATGGTTATCAGTTATTGCTGTGTAACCCAATAGATTTTTGATCAATGACATTCCAGTGTGTCTTCCTTTACCCAAATGATTTCTAATGTGTCAACCCTTTAGCATTCAGATTATTCTGTCGAATGTTATGATTATTTATTCACATTGCTTTGAATTAACCATACATTATCTTGTACCTTCAAGATTTCAAAGATATGATTGTTTATTTTTATAATGACATTGTAGGGCAGGTATGAGAGGCCAGATCTAGCCAGTTCAAACATAAAATATGTAGAATATTTGGGCCAGATATGCTTGATTTAAATCCTATTCTGTGTGTAGACAAACATTTTATACAATATTTTCTTAGAATAAAAAGTATCAGCCAAACTGATTTTGATCTTTTGTGTGACTAAATTCCCTTTTTAACCGTCTATGAAGACGCTGCTTATAAAGCTATTTTTACTAAGGCTTTCAATTAATCAAATAGATGCATTTTTATAACTAATATATATAGGCGCAGGAGTGGCTGTGTGGTAAGTAGCTTGCTTACCAACCACATGGTTCCGGGTTCAGTCCCACTGCATGGCACCTTGGGCAAGTGTCTTCTACTATAGCCTCGGGCCGACCAAAGCCTTGTGAGTGGATTTGGTAGACGGAAACTGAAAGAAGCCCGTCGTATATATGTATATATATATATGCGTGTGTGTGTTTGTGTGTCTGTGTTTGTCCCCCCCACCATCGCTTGACAACCGATGCTGGTGTATTTATGTCCCCA
>NC_068983.1:103090298-103093278 GCF_001194135.2 Octopus bimaculoides
ATAAACATCTAATTATTAAAGAGGTAATAGTTATCAGAAAAGTCATTTCTGTTCATTTTTTCAAATATATATTATTCTAAGGACTTTATACTTCTTTTTCTACTATATATATATATATATATATATATATAAAGAGAGAGAGAGAGCTACACACACAATGCACATACATACATATCTTCATGCAGGATGTATACCAAAACCATCAGAAGTATATAAATTTCTCTCATTCTCTCCGTGATTTGGAACAAAATATGAAAACAAAGCAACAGCTGGCAGCATCCTGTTTGTTCAGTATTAATATCGGGTGGCATTAGCTCAATGGACTTCATTGAGCTAATGCCACCTGGCTGTCCTAATAAGAAAATATGAAATATGTTAATTGCCAATGTGGGAGCCTCTACATAGCCATTTGACCTGCTAGAAATAACAACTAAATCTGCCTCAAATCACACACTACCATTTTGAAAGAGACACTGGATAATGTAGTCTTAAATATGCAGAAAGATGGAACAGTCATGGTTGAAAGGTTTTAAGACATAAATCTGTTCATTTAGGACTGGCCTGTTTTTTTTGTGTGTGCTTTACATAATTATCAGTCTCTTTATTTTGGGTGTTTATTTATTTTGTTTATTTAAAACATCTGCATAAACCATTGTCACATATATTCTTGATAATATATACTTACATACATAACTTTAGAAATAATGCATATCTGTCTGTCTGTCTGTCTGCCTGTCTGTCTGCATGATTGTGTGCATGTATGTGTGTGTGTGTGTGTGTGTGCACGTGTTGTAATTGTTTAAGCAGCAGGCCAGACCTGATCAAGGAACCTGTGTCACATAGATACTAAGCCAAACAACTATTTTTGATTAGATGTATAGGTTGTGTGTGTGTGTGTGTGTGCGTGCACTTATGTAATAGCTACTTATTATCATCTAATGTCCACTTTTCCATGCCCGCATGAATCAGATGGAATTTGTTGAGACATTTTTTATAGCTGAATACCCTTTCTGGTGACAGTCCCCACCTGTTTCCAAACAAGGTTATATTTTCCATGGCCAGACATGTTTTTCACAGAAAACTGGAAATAGACATCTCTTGTATGATGGTGGCAGGGTACAAAATACGTACATACACACATGATGGACTTCTTTCAGTTTCTGTCTATCAAATCCACTCACAAGGCATCGGTTGGCCCAGAGCTATAGTAGAAGACACTTGCTCAAGGTGCCATACAGTGGGACTGAACCTCAAACCATGTGGTTAGGAAGCAAGTTTCTTAACCTCACATAGCCATGTACACACACACACACACACACACCCAAGTCAAGCACAAAACATAAGTGTTTGATATATGAGTGTGAGCTATCCCTACTACTCCACAAATTCTTTTGAAAAGGTATCAAGATAGATTAAGGTGCCCCAGCAAAACAATAGAAGAAACAAAGTTAACAAACCCAATTAATTACAGTCTCTCAACCAGTCACTCAATGTAGAGTTCACTGGTCAACAATTTTTTCCACTGCAGAAGATTTAGGGCGAACAAAAAAAAAAAAATTTTTTATGCTGATTTCAAAACTGTCTTCAGTTTTTCTGTAGCATTTTGAGATTTTGCTATGAAATCCATTTTATTTTTGTAATTATTATTTGAAATATTTTCTGTTTTTCAGAGTATTTATTCAACTCATTATCATTTAACCTTTAGCGCACTGTGGGTGCATCATGTCACTGTATGAGTTTTCTCCTCTGTAGTGACAGGGGAAACTTTTCTAGAGAAAATGCAATGTGCTTAAAGGTTAATTAACGTGACTTGTGAATGTAAAAATTGTCATACCTTTTCTGATATTTCATATAACTAAAATACAATAACAAGATTTTCTATAGGTCATCAGTGATGTTTCCTAAGGTCATTAGGTGTTTTAGGTCTTTCAACAACTAGATAGCCTCAGCCAGGTGGTCCAGCTGGGGTTGATCAAGTCCCAGCTCATGTCCAGCTTGCACCACCCTGGTAGTATTTCTTTTTCCAGGGCTTGCCTCTCCTGATCCATAGCCACCTTTAGGCAACCTTTGATGCCTCATCAGCCAATTTGATGGCCTTCTGCCTACTGGCCCCTATCAAAATTTATGTAAATGTGCCAGATATATTTTGGTTATCACATAGGTGACCGAGATAGCTGTGGGCACTATATTCAATATGTTCTGTTTGTTCAAACAGACAATGATTGGTTGAACAAAAAGAAGCCATCGATGATGTGGAGAGGATAAAGAGATCATCACATCAACTGTTAATTTTGTAGTTTTCATATAACTGAACTTTCCACAAGGAGCAACTATATGATTGTGTTCAAACCTATGTTAGTCATAGACCAATCCAGCTTGATGAAACAATACCTATTCCCTTCCCCCAAACTAGCTTCTGCAGATGATCAAATGGACAGTGATAAAGTTGCAACTAGTGGAGGTGCTAGACCTCTTAAAGAGTCTGAATACTTAGCTGAAGAAAAATTTGAGCCGATATTATTTACTCAAAAGTATCTAGAAGATCATATAAGGGACTTATTGCTGTCTAAAGAAAAGACAAAACTTTTTGCTTTAAGTCTGAAAGAAGATAATTTATTTGCTTAAAATGTAGAAAGAAATTACTATTGAAAATGAAATTTTTATTTAGCAACATATTTTTACAGGACTAAAGAAGAATGCAAAAAATAAGTTATATTTTATAGTTCTTGTTTATTTTAAACATACCACCAGAAGTGTGGAATTCTACTGTCCTAACTGGTGTGACAATTTAAAACAGATAAAAAGCATGCATTTAATACCATAAGTTTGTGAAGTTCAGGTTTTAATGTGGCAGTAATTTATACAGAATAAAAGTAATAATTTTCAGTTACAACATTAATAAAAGAAACAAATTTTGTCATAAACATTGTAGAAGTAGCATTATATATATATATATATATATATATATATATATATATAT
>NC_068983.1:103093566-103095284 GCF_001194135.2 Octopus bimaculoides
TATATATATATATATATATATATATATATATATATATATATATGTATATATGTATGTATGTATGTATGTATGTATGTATGTATGTTCTTGAATTAAAGCCTTTTCTGTGCTACATGTGGCCATGTAAATGGAAAATATGAAAATATTGCATTGCTAAAAATATGTGGAATCAATATAGGTGACCTGGTTGAAAGACTAACTTGGTATTTTGCTGACTTGAATTTTTTTAGTGGTGTGGCGCACATGATGATAAGCTGTGTCTCAAGTAGCCTGCTTCCCAAAAACGGTTGCCCGTGCCTGATCTATTCAGTTGGTCAAGTTCTGTTTAAAGAAAGAAAAAATGGACAGCTGCATGCTACCAAGAAGGGAGAATGGGCAACCTTGAGTTTGTTTATACAGTCTGTATATGGCTGGGGGAGATTATACTCTGGTTAATCTAATAAAACTGGTGAGAAACAATGAACACTCCAAACCTCCCTTGATTTCATGGATGTCACTTCATACACACACACACACATACACACACACAACGTATATAAATTCACACTTAATAAGTGTGAGTATATTGACAGAATATACTGATAGAATAAGTACCAGGCTTAACAAAAAAGTTAGTAATGGTGGTGGTGGTGGTGGTGGGGTGCCAATTCATTCAACTAGGAATTCTTCAAGGCTGTGCCCCAGCATGGCCACAGTCTAATGACTGAAACAGGTGAAGGAGAAGAAAAATATTGTCATACTGTAAATACTTAAATCATTATCATCAGACTCATTAATGCATAAAACAAAATGCTTCGTGGTATTTCTTCTGGCTCTACATTCTCAGTTCAAATTCCTTTGACTTTTCTGTTTATTCTTTAAGATTGATAAAATAAGTACCAGTCAAGGATTGGGATTAATGTAACCAACTTATCCACTACCTCCACAAATCGCTGGCCTTGTGCCAAAATTTGATACCATTATTTTTATTATTAGTATTCATACTAGATATCATTCCAACATAACAATATTACATTATAAACTTGCTTGACTGAATTCATTTTGTAGAAGCCAATCATTATTCTTCAAAGTAATCACTTCAATATAATCATAAATACACATTTAACCCATATTGAGTTAAATTTAACCTTGTGGTTTCATCTTTGAATAACAGCTGCTTAATATAGACTCAATTGTAGATTAATTAGCAATGGATTAATTATGAAAGTATTTAAGGTGGACAACAACCCACTTATTGATTGTGTTGCTAATGATTGAGTCAACATGGAAAGACTAATGATAATTAAATTAAGTTAAAGATATGATTATCATTAGAAAGGCAGTGAAGCAGCAGAAAGAAAATATGCTGAAGTTAAGCCATTCCAGGAGTTGATTTTGTTGTTTCTATGCCCTGAGCCTAAACCCTTCGGTGCCAATAACAGATACTGAACCTAATAAAAAAAAAAAAAAAGAAAAATCACCTCACAAGTGATATACTGTGATTATTCCAATTGTGAGCTTCCCATTTTATTTTTTTCCTGACATAGTCTCCTGGTCTGCATTCCCAATACTCTTTTACTTGTTTCAGTCATTTGACTGTAGCCATGCTGGAGCACCGCCTTTAGTTGAGGAAATCGACCCCAGAACTTATTCTTTGTAAACCTAGTACTTATTCTATCGGTCTCTTTTTTGCCGAACCGCTAAGTTACGGGGACGTAAACACACCAGCATCGGTTGTC
>NC_068983.1:103095294-103096175 GCF_001194135.2 Octopus bimaculoides
TATTCTATCGGTCTCTTTTTTGCCGAACCGCTAAGTTACGGGGACGTAAACACACCAGCATCGGTTGTCAAGCGATGTTGGGGGACAAACACACACACATATATATACGATATATATATATATATATATATATATATATATATATACGATGGGCTTCTTTTCAGTTTCCATCTACCAAATCCACTTACAAGACTTTGGTCAGCCCGAGGCTATAGTAGAAAACACTTGCCCAAGGTGCCACGCAGTGGGACTGAACCCAGAACCATGTGGTTGGTAAGCAAGCTACTTACCACACAGCCACTCCTGCGCCTACATTTAGTGTGCAACAGGTAAGAACGAACCCTAGCCACTTGCACAATGTGTCCTTTTTTTTTTATAAGTGCATTGTGAGATTTAAAAGAGGTTTGGTTACTATTTCTAGTTGTTTAAACAACCATGCAGATGTTCCCACGGAGTGTATGCATATTTTACAGGAAAGTAAAACAGTAAAATATCAAACTTCTATTTCATGCATCATTATTTACTCCATCGTAAGGTGGCAAGCTGGCAGAATCGTTAGCACACCGGATGGAATGCTTACAGGTATTTTGCCTGTCACTATGTTTTGAGTTCAAACTATGCTGAGGTCAACATTGCTTTTTATCCTTTTGGGGTCGATAAATTAAGTACCAGCGAAACAGTGGGGTCAATGTAATCGACTAGTCCCTTCCCACCAAATTCCAGGCCTTGTGCTTTTGTAGAAAGGATTATTTACTCTATTGTCTCGAACTGGTAGACATTTGCTTTGAAGTGAGAGCAGAAAGTGAAAGATGTATGTACGTGTATATGAAATGGACGTGTGTGTGTGTGTGTGTGTGTGTGTGTGTGTGTGTGTGTGTGTG
>NC_068983.1:103096447-103100302 GCF_001194135.2 Octopus bimaculoides
GAGAGAGAGAGAGAGAGAGAGAGAAGGTGTGTGTTGTCATGTATGTACTTTTTGGCATGTATGTGTAAGTGGTAGGGTTCGTCCTTACCTGCTGTGCACACACAAACAAACACGTACACCCATTACCCTTTCATATACACGTACATACATAAATACATATGCATACATCTTTTTTGTATGTGTGTGTGTGGTAGGGGGTGTACTTGTGTGTTTGTGTGCGTGTGTGACTGACTACAAATACATAATGCTGAACACGGCGCTTTTTAGTGTGCAGCAGGTAAAAACGAACCCTAGCTACTTGCACATATATGCAAAAAAAAAATACATACATAGCACACACCTTCACTCATTCGCTCTCTCTCTCACTCACACACACACACACACACGTCCATTTCATATACACATACAAGCACCTTCCACTTTATCCTCTCACTTTAAAGCAAATGTCACCTTCCACATGTCATAAAACAAAAGTCAATGGCCTCTGATTCATCTATTGCGGCCTCGAATTCAGACATGGCAATAATGCAGAGAAAGTTATCGAACCTACAGATGATGACATCTGTTTTACACCATTATTTTTTTACTTCAGCGGGATAAGCTTTGAAGTGGTGAGTATTAAGTGTATCGGTCATATTAGGCACCTGATTCCACTTGACCCAAACATGCATTTTATTGCATATCTCTTAAAGACACAGTCATAACTTAAGTAATCGTTCTAGATGCTGCGAGCCATTTTCGTGCCAAAGTCGTGTCATTAAGCAGCAATGTATAATCGTTGTGATATTGTCTCCAAGTGCGCCATTGGGTCCTTTCTCGTGACACTTGAAAATGAGATTAAAGAGAAGTTGCACGACGTGATGTACCAGCCAACATTTTGCTAGCACAGCAAAGTTATACTTATTTTTAAAACTGATTATAGGATTCATCAGTCTCGATGTTTATCACGTAAGTTGGAGGAAATTTATTACAAGCTTCATAAAAAAAATACAGCCATGAATGCTGTGACCACTCGCTTTTCAGATTTACGGTTATTGATCAGGATAACAAAAGGATAGAATGATTCATGATGATGTATCATAACAGTAAATATGATAAGTTGCTTCTGTTTCCAATGCGCCGATTGCACTTCATCCTGAAAGGCACAAGTGTAATGTCGATGAAATCCATTTGTATGATACAGTGCACACTGTATAGAACTATTGTATGCAATTTATCATCATTTTAGGTCTTTTCTTGGTCGATCGTAACGAATTCATGACAAAGAAACCTTGAATGTTGGGTAGCCATTTTATCAACGGTATCTCTCACATTTTTGTCAGCTAATAGTTTTTATTTTATTTTATCCTTTTCTGTCGCTGGCATAGGCTCGGGAACAGGGGATGCAAGTGCACTCCCTAAAATTTTGGTGGTAGTGGTAGTGAGAGCAATGAAAACATTTTAAACATCCTGGAAAACTGGGTTTGCATCCCCTAAGCAAATTTCGTTCCAGCACTGAGTCACTGGGTTACTTCGACATCATAAATTAAGGTCGATACCATTCAATAATGCGTCATTTTTGCATAGTGGGCACTTCTTTATCCAATCATATACGACCTTTGGAAGGAATTACTTCTTAGAGTATTCCAGTGTTGCTGGAACTTTGCGATGTAGGTTAACGAACAAAAAATTAAATCAGTGTGATATTAACACGAATGGACATTATACAACATCTAAGAGGAGTGTTCTTTCTTGACAAACAAAATCGAATGGTCTATGAAGAGCTGGTATATCTTGGATATCGTAACGAAAGTCATTTCCTCTGTCTGTCTGTCTGTCTCGGTCTCTTTCTCTCTCTCTTCATTTGAGCAGGAGACCGGATGACCATCGTATCGACCTTACCAGCATCACACACGTTATCTGATCATTTAAAGAAAGATTTATAAGGTGATCTTCATACTGCAAATCACTTAAACAATATGTACCTGCAAGACTGCGAAACTACTCCAGAGTTGTGTCCTGTAATAAGTGCTGAGAGAAAAAATTTTCAACAGGTCGTTCAGGGCAGAAAGTCCTGCTATTATACATGTGACAGTAAATGTCATTTAAAGACTTTCTGATCAAAATAGCTGGAATACACACACACACTCGCACGCACACACACACACACACACACACACACACACGATGGATGTCAGCTTGTAAATGAGTATGACCATCACTGACAAATCAATATCTGTGCAAAATTTTAGGTCCAACGGGGCTTGCTCAACATCTCATGAACCCTCTGCACCCAACTGATATGATCTAGAGACGTGCCGGGTCAAGCTACTTAATGCAAATAGAGGTCGC
Source organism: Octopus bimaculoides (assembly GCF_001194135.2). Lineage (NCBI taxonomy): Eukaryota > Metazoa > Mollusca > Cephalopoda > Octopoda > Octopodidae > Octopus > Octopus bimaculoides. The sequence continues at coordinate 103,098,779 of NC_068983.1, forward strand.
AGTCTCGGAAATGTGGAAATGGTATGATCTCAAGTCCAAGCAAAATATTCCCCGAAATGTCCTAAGCGACCTTTTTCTAGAGACATGCTTTAAGAAAAGATGTGGGGTGCCTAACTCCTAATGGTCTTCCAGCACTCCTGACATTAACCTGGAATTTAGATACATACATACATACATACATTATTACAGGGTGTTTCACCCGATAGTGGTAGCACCTTGAATAAAGCCGCATGGATACGTATAGCCTGGATGAACTTATAATGCAATTGAACCAACAGGATGCAACTGGATGCAACTGGATGCCACATCTTTGCATATCTAGGCAGCAGAAACACGTCTCGGACAGAGATTTAAAGTGGATGTATTGTTTGTAATACTGTAGTAAACAAGCTTTTGAGGATGTATAATTCTACATTCTTATTTTTAATGTTTTGTTTACATACATAACCAGTAGAGAGCATCGAAGAATATCGCCTTGTCCTCGGTTCCAAGATTCGACAAGGAAGGCAAGGAACTCAGTCCCATCATTCATGATAAGGAGGAAGAGTTTGGAAGCTGGAGACAGTGGGAAGAGCTAAAAAGAACTGACAAAAATGCATAAGAGAAGCCCGATTCTCCCCCTCCCCTCCGATGAATTGCAGTTCTCAGTTCTTCGGAAAAGAAAAAATCTAATAGAACTACTAAATGAACTGGAGAAAAAGGAAGGAATATCGCAATGGGCTCCGATTTTGTGGAGTTTCCAGGTGACAGACAGCTAGCAATAACTACAAATCTATAAACTACAAATGTGCAAATTTGTATAAGATGGTGATTTCGTGCCAAGTCCGACAGCAGAGATGTTTTTAGGGACCTCGGGTATAGTAATTTTGACGAGTTATAGGAGGTTATTGTTATGAGGGTTAATAGTTTTCATGTTCTTTTGAAGTTAGGTCATATATTATTTTAATTATTGTTGAATGTAGTTTTATATTTAATTTTAATTTTTATCAAATTTATACGTTTCATTGTATGACATACTTATCTATTTTCTCCTACTATATGCTATAACACCCGTTCTTTAACGTTTATTGCATGCAAGCACGAGTCTTTGAAGTTAATAATAAATAAATTATTAATGTTAAAGACGCCGAGCTGGCAGAATCCTTAGCAGGCCGGGCGAAATGCTTAGTAGTATTGCTTTAAAAAGAAAAGAAAAGTCAAGGCGGCAAGCTTGTAGAAACGTTAACACGCCGGGCGAAATGCTTCGTGGTATAACGGCTCTGTGAATTATTGTGAATACTGTTGTGTTACTTTGTGAAAACTGTCTCGGTGAATAATTGTGATTTTTGTGGAATTATTACGGTCGTATTTCACGTGAGCTGCTGCATTTTTCCCAGCTATGGCAAGTGGTAGTGTCTCCAGTATGGAGAGCTACGCCAAGGCCACTGCGGTGAGGAAGCCAGTGCAGCTGGAAACCAAGTTAATGAAGTTGGATATGGAGGAGGTGACCAGAAGCAGGAATTTGATAGAAGTTGAGGGAAACTC
>NC_068983.1:103100312-103110663 GCF_001194135.2 Octopus bimaculoides
TAAAAATACGAATTCCCAGAGTTACACCAGATATCAAACCAGAGTGGTTGGTTGCAACTAGGGAGGAGCCGGAATTAGGACCAGTGGCGAAAACAAAAGTGCGCAAATGGTGGGGATTTGGACTCGAAATGTGGCTTTTTGCCACATTCAAGGACATAGAAAGAATTCCCTACCAGATAGAAGTGGAGGACGAGAAAATGTTAAATGTTGTAGTCGAGGGAAGGAAACCAAATTGTTATATATGCGGGGAGAGAGGTCATATGAAGGCCAAATGCCCCCTATATGAGTTCACACAGCCACAGCAAGAGAAAGCACAAACAGAGGAGGAAATAATTGTAGACCACACTGAGGAAATAAAAGAGAGACAGAAGTGTGAAACAGAGAAAACAAAGGAGAAGAACGAAAATGGAGCTACTAACCCTAAAAAGCGAAGAAAAATAAGTCAAAGGAACGGTCAACAGAAAACAAAAAAAGAGATAAAAAAGCCAGAAACTAATAATGTACAAGAAGAAGAAGAGAGAACGGATAAAGATGTGAAATACAAGGGGCTTTTGATAAAGTACGAGAATTGCGAGCAGATGGAGAGAAAAGTCGAGAGGTTAGAAGAAATAATAAGAGTGAAAACGCCAGAGAAATGTGCTGAAAAATGCATTTTGACACGTGAGGAAAGATGCTTCGAGTGCATAAAAGAACTTGATGAAAAGTTAATAACGAAACGGATATGGTTGGTGGAGACACCACCCCCTAGAACTGATTATTTGCAGTTGTTAAGGACAGACGTAACAATGATTAATGGAAGAAAGGTAACGTGAGTGTTTGAATTTTTTGAGTTACAAAACCGTTAAAATGTTTACATGACGTTGAACGTAAAAGTGAAAAACTGGATAAATGTAACCACCCGACTTCGGGGATCGAGTGGACATTGCGCCTCATTTTTGTTCATTCTTGCATATTATCATTTTATTTTAATTACCCCGATTTTATGTTTGCGTTTTATAACTGTCTTTATGTTTTGTGGTGTCTTAAAAATTCTTTGTGTAGCCCTTTATGGGTAATAAAGAAATCGGTATTTCGTCTGCCGTTACGTTCTGAGTTCAAATTCCGCCGAGGTCGACTTTGCCTTTCGAGGTCGATAAATTAAGTACCAGTTATGCACTGGGATCGATGTAATCGACTTAATCCCTTTGTCTGTCGTTGTTTGTCCCCTCTATGTTTAGCCCATTGTGGGCAATAAAGAAATAAGAAACGTTAGCACGCCGGGCGATATGCTTAGTTGTATTTCGTCTGTCTTTACGTTCTGCGTTCAAATTCCGTCGAGGTCGACTTTGCCTTTCATCCTTTGGGGATCGATAAACTAAGTACCAGTTGCGTACTGAGTCGATCTAATCGACTAGCCCCCTCCCTAAAAATTTCGGGCCTTGTGCCTAGAATAGAAAAGAATAAATAGATTATTAATGCTATTGAGACGGCGAGCTGGCAGAATTGTTAGCACAGTGACAAAAATACTTTATGTTTTGACTTCAAATACCACCGAGGTCGGTTTCATCCTTTCGGGGTCAATGAAACAAATACCAGTTGAGTGCTGGGTTTAATATAATCGACTACCCCTATCTCTAGGCCTTGTGTCTATATTAGAAAGGATTGTCGTAGTTTGCTTTGAAGAGATACGCTTTATTAAGTAGGTGGATGGGTGGATAGTGGGCAAATGGCTAAGTGGGGCAAATTGAATAATTTCTGATTTATTTTCTCCCTACGTGTTTGAAACCGTTTATATTGTAAATATTGCAGTCATTATTTTGTATTGTTGCATCATCTTTGGAAGTAAAAATTAGTCAGCATAGATGTTACTAAAGCTGAGCTTGAAACAGGTACTTTTTATTTTTCAAGAAAATTTCCCCCAAAATTCGACTCTATTGTAATTGAGGTTGCTAATAAAATATCTGGATAAGTTTTGGTGTTTAACAATGAAAATTCTTTTCTCTGTTGGATTCCAAATCAATTTTTTCCCACGCTATTATCTAATTTTATAATTTCAATTCAAAAAAAAAAAAAAAAAAAAGAGAGGAAGTCTTAAGTGGGGCATAATGAGTAATATTCAGTTTCAATAATTCCTTATTTTAACTGCATGGTGCATAAATATAGCAGAATAAGAACCATTCAATCAGATCATGAAGAAGCTATTGAGTATATATTTTTTGCATCTCTGATCTTTCTGATATCTGAGGATGGATATTGATGTGTATGAATCTTTTTTCAAATGTAATCCAGGAGTATTGAAGAAGCAAATTTACCTTACTTTGTCTTACTTATTTTGCCCCATCTAAATTTTTTTTTTTAATTTTTACTTGCTCATAAAGAACGGAGATAATTTCCTGAATATGTTATAGTGTATTTAGAGAAGGTAATTTGTTTAGCGGATAGAGTTTCTGTAAAGATTTTTATTTTCTCAAAGTAAATATTACTCACCCAGAATAAATTTTCTCCCGGGATTACTTAATAAAAAAGATATTTTTGTGTTTTTGTTCATTTTTATTAACAAAAGATTTTAGAATACTTAACACCCAGGTGTACAATCTATCTGAAGGTGACACTACTAATTTAAATTATTGCCAAAGGTTGAAAGTCTCAACATCTCAACATACCCTCTGTCATTTAAACTACATTAGAATAATGTTATTCAACAGGACATTTGCAACAATACTTTGGGAAAGAGTCATAAATCTTTCTGGGACTTCCGAACGAACTTTCAAGAACAGTAAGATCGAGAATTAATATATAAAACTTCGCTGCATTCATAAGAACATGATGTCATTGCATACACAGAGAAGAGCAAATTAAACTAATTCTTTTCGAAATATTAAACTATAAAGAATTAATTAAGTTTGCTCTTCTCTCTGTATGCAATGATGTCATGTTCTTATGAATGCAGAGAAGTTTTATTTATTAACTCTCGATTTTCTTCCTCTTCAAAACAAATGAAATTAATGGATGTTTCCATTTTTTCTCAAATGAATCATCAGTAGTTGCAGTTCATATTCTAATTGGTTTAGAAACATTTTCTTTGAATTTTCCCCTGGAATAATTGCCGCGGTGTTTTTCGAATTCATATGCAGTCGTGTCCTAACTTTTCGAGAAATCTCACTTTCGTTGTATCTGTTGCTCACGGGATGTCTGCGGCGTTGGCGGTGGTATTGATGTGTAAGTTTGGACGACATATCTCCATTTAACAACTTCATGGTAACATATTTCATCACAGTTGTTTCTGTTGGATGATATAAGCGGCTTAATACGAGAAGCTGGCGTATAGTCAGTTCTTTTTTTAGACTTTCAACTGACTGGGGATGTTTCTTTACCAGAAGTCGTTCATAATGTTTGCGGTCTAGAACGAGTAATTCTACTTCGCCAGCTACTGTTGTTGTGTCCAGATGTTTCCTGGTGTCCAGTACTATTTCCAGGGAACCTATGTAAGTGGGAGAGATAAAAAGAGTGTAAAATAAAATATAATGATACATTACACACTAGTGTAAAGAAACTACTTAACCTTTAGAAATTATTTAAAACGTACAAGAAAATCCATTTGTGTGTGTGTGTGTGTGTGTGTGTGTGTGTGTGTGCGCGCGCGTGCGTGCGTGCGTGCGTGTGTAAAGAGATTTATGGGTGATTAAACTGATTTTGATATCTTGAACTTCGTAATTGCTTATTTGACGTTCGTAAAATCGATTTTGTTTTCGTTCCAATTTCACTTCAGCTCGATTAGCATATCTTGTGGACGCCCTGCCGCTCCTCGTTTCATTGTAAATCCCAACGAAATACTTACAGATCAGCCGATGATTAACGGAAGGCATACGGTTATGATACTGGCTCAGTCTTTGTCAGATTCAGCAAGTTGTATTGCTTGGTTTGCCCACCGTAGATTGTTGAAGAATTTTCACCTGTGCCCAAGGCGAAACTTTATTTAAAATAAGTCAAACAATTTTCCTCCCTTTTTATTCACTGTTCGCAGAGTATACAACTGATATTTATGAAATGTTTTATTGAAATAAACTTTATGGATCACTATGATTTTACGAACGTCAAATAGGAAATTACCCTTCAAATATTTATTTTATAAGTTCTAGAGAATGAAATACAAACTGATTCAAGTGTTAGCATGAATTCAGAGTATTTCCTTTCCGAACTAGATATACACTACAAACAACTGGTATATAAAATCAGGCTCAAGCTGGAGACTAAAACAGTTTGATCCATAAAATATCCCCTACACTTGTTTTAATTATCCTATACAAGTATTTTTTAAATGTTAGCCTCAGAGAATAAAGAAATAATATAAGCTAAATTTGTCAACCTTAAACTTAACGATGCTTGTTTTCGGGTGAAGATAGTAAGAAAACTAAAGCAGCTTGTGTATATCAAAGATTCTGATGACATCGCTATAGAAACAGATACATTTAATCTCCTTGTTCACTCAGTCATGTCATAATTATTTTACCCACACTCTCCTCTTCGGATTGAAACAAAATGGTCTTGGGTTAGAAGGAGCACAACTCTTCAATATCAGCTCTCAGAAAAAAAAAAAAAAAAAGGAAAAGCATTTGTATTGAGCAGCTATCAACAAATTCAAACTAGTCTTTGGCAAGCTAAAATGTAAGATTTACATAACACAAATGAGGTTACTGTCAGATGAGGTTAGTGGTATGAAATTCTTTTATTCACTAAATACCAAGGGCAGTGGAAAGGCTGCAACAACATAAATAGTTGTGCCCCAACATGACCAAACTTCAGAATCTGGAACAAGCAAATAAATATAAATTAATTTTAATTATTTTTTTTTCTTTTACTTATTTCAGTCGCTGGACTGCAGCCCTGCTGGGGAACCATTACGTTTTTCATGCATAATTATAGACACAACAATTTCTAAGATCTCACCAATGTGTTCGTTGGAACTAAGAAGTGATATTTTCTGCACTCTGGAACGTCGCTGTCTGTTGTGGTGGGCTGTCTTACCATTTGATCTGTTTCTGAAGATATAATGTAGATATAATTAGGCAAGCGCACGCACTCAAGCAGCCCCCTCCCCCCGATTTACTAGAGTACCAAAACTGATGGTAATGAAAAGAAAGCATCGTAATCAACTGAATAATAAGTTTCACGAACTGTAATTAAACTAGTGTTAACATGTTTTATGAATTATATTAACCTGGTGAATGAAGTAAGCAGTAAAATGCTAAAGAGAAATAATTATATGGTAAAGAAAAGACAATACCAGAAAATAACTAATGTTATTTTAAACATTCAAGTAAGTACGGGAAAAAATTCTGGACATGACTCAACCATAACTTGCCAGCGTATAAGACACACGTTTTTATTTTTATATTTTATTAAAAACATTTTTAAATAGTATATCCTTGCGAGAGGTAAACAAACTTTTTTAAACAGCTAGTCGTGCTACTTCAGGCTGATGACGAACAAAGACTCGGAAACATGTCCCTGAATGCAGGCTAAGTTGGGTGGAGGAGTTTGTCTCCCCCTCGCAAGGATAAGGACACAGGAAATGTGTCAAGGCCTAATAGGAAGCGGTTCAGCTTCCTAGGGCTAAATAGCAGTAGTATATTCCCTTATTGGGACTGTCACGTTAAGTTGGCAGTATACAACTATTTTTTAATGCCCTACTTCTAATACGGTTGCATTACAACTGGGAGACCGAGCATCACAGCCGCCTTAGCAGCATTATAGTTACAAATACATGCACTGGTCCCAGTGGCGGTTAGTAGATAAAATTAATTGGGGTGCTGCTTCAGAAAATTTTAGCCGTTATTTTAATATTGTGTAAAAGGAAACAAACATATAAAAAGATCTGATCCTACCAATTTTCTTTATCTATCTATCTACCTATCTAAATACTCACCCCCCCCCACACACACACACACACAGTGCTCTCTCTCCCTAGCGTGAAGCTTCCTATCTCGGACATGTGAGCATGCGCACAACAGCCAAACACCGCGTCGCTAGAACTGTGAGGTGCACAGTTCTATACAAGGATTTTTGTATTTTTTTCATAAACTATGGGATGGCTACTGACATTAAGCTTAAGGATTATATAATGTACAAGTATAAAGAAAGAATTAAAGATAAAAGGACTCATTATATTGAATGTTATCGATAGGGGGTGCTGAAGTTCCTCAGTGCTTATACACGATCCGCCACTGACTAGGCCCTATAGTATCAAATCACAGCATAGATGAGAATTGGGTCGTTAGACATGCGAGAAACCCGGGCCTACCGAATGCTGTATGCTAAGGTGCAGGATAAGCTTAAGTCCGCTAGGTACAATAATTATTATTAATAACAGAATATTGAAAACAAGTCAGATTATCAGTGTGTTAGCGCAAACTTACGAAAAATTACATACGGTACGCCGACAGTTATGCGGAGATGTCGCATCATCTCATTTAACCTCCTTTTCTTCCATTACCTACACCTGATATATGTCATACACAAGGCCGGCTCATGGTATCGGCAATTCGGGTAGTTCAGCTTGTCCGGGGCGCTAGCAACCCTAGGGCCGGCCCTGGTCTTACATTATTCAATGACCATGTTACATTTAAGAAATATTATCTAAAGGAATGTTAAACTTTTATCCGTCTACCAGCTATTTGTAATGAATGGACGACGACAAAACCATAGCGGTTGTGCACTACCCTGGTGGCCAATCGCAGAAACACTAAACATCATCACCAAAAATACAACTTTTACAACACTCCTGATGAAAATATAAACAACTATACAGTTGATCTGAAAGAAGATAAAATTGAAATCGGTTCTTATATAACGTAGATTATCTACGATAAATTTATTGTGTCATACTTTATAGACTTTTGAAGAACCATAAATACTAGAACGTTCTCTCATATGCAGCTCATGAGGGAACCGTCTGCTTTGGAAATTTCGGCGAAAGCAAATGCCATTGTTCTTGATAACAGCAATGCATTTGAATGCATCTGTTACAAGAATATCTTTGTTAAATTGCAGTCGAAGGTCCAGAAGTTTACTATTAAACTGAACCATTGGAGTGTGCGCTGATCACGTGCTCTTTTTCCATTTTGGTGTTCTCGAAGGATCGATTATGTTGCCCACACACATTTTTCTGTACATTAACGATCTACTCAGTGTCATTTCAAACAATATTCACTTCTAGATATTTGTGATGACTGTCGTAGACACAGATGTGGGTTTTGTAATTTCTTGCTGAACAACCTGCACAGATAAAGTTACAGTGATAAATTGTTTGTGCTGTACATTAATTCAGTGCCTCGTATCAAATCAACATTACCTGTGAAGGTGCAGGTTGTGCCATACGTCAGATGTCGAAGTGATCGTAGAGTAACGTGAAATGAGGTGCTTTGCTCAAGAGCACAATGCACCGTGCGGTCCAGGAATCGAACCCACTATCTCACAATCGTGAATGCAACACCCTAATAACTAGACAACGCGCCTTCACTATAGGAGTCCCACTTTCATATCTATGACTTCCACTGCGGTACTCCTCTCATTGGAATACTGTGGCCCCATTGGAATACTGCTCGTATGTCTGTGACCTCCACTGCATCTATGTCAATGATCTTTATTGGAGAATTGCCTACTTATCTGGGGTGATACTACAGCTACATATGCAAACAAATCAGATGATATCCAAAAGAAAGCAAGAATACTGATAGGCAAAATATCCAACAGTAATGCATAATTCTTCTTGCTCATGAACATACTATCTCTCCTCTCTGTTTCTTCTGCTACAATAATATCCATTTATATATTCATACTTAAATCCATAAATCTAGTCATACATACAACCACTTACATATATGCGTAAGTACATAAATTGATGTACTCATGTATACATTTAAAATACGCTCACATACATACTTCCATACATAAATACATACATACATACATACATGTTTGGACGCGAATGTGGTTAGAAAAATACACGAGAAAGAGGATATCTATGGACCATTGATAAGGAGTTTGCAAATCCAATACCCAAGATGCATTTTCATCTTTATACCTTTTATTATTGGGGCAACGGGATACATATAATCCTATCTAGAGCAAAGTATGACGACTCAGAATCTTGGTTAGCAAATCAGTTCCTTAATTCATATACTGCAAATGATCACGATATCTGGCACTATAAAAATCTGCAAAGATCTTCTTAAGATTTAAAGGATGATGGTTAAAATAAGATACTTTCCTTCACAACTTTACTACCAAGTAGGTGACCGGTCAAAATTTACTCTAAATTAATAAGACAAAGAGAACATACATACATACATACATACATACGTGCATACAGATATGTGTATCTGTGTATGTATATATGCAGAGCCGGCCCTAGGGTTGCTGGCGCTCCGGGCAAGCTGAACTTCGGCGTGTACAGGCTGACGGTCGTGGAAATTTCCTTGTCTTTGTCACGCCCTCCTTGGCGCCCCCTAGCACATGGTGCCCCAGGCGACTGCTCGATTGCCGGTACCTTGAACCGGCCCTTTATATATATATGTACTTACATACTTATATTCACGCAGCATATGTGACGAATCAGTTGATATCTAAATTCAATGAAAAAGTTCTGTTTCTAGGTTAGAAACAATTTTTCTCCATTGCTAAGAAATTAAAAAATAAAACCAGGAAACGTGCACACGCACACACACACATACACAATCACATACATTCATACAAACATGTGAGCATGTGATTGCGTGTATGTGTCTGTGTGTGTGTGCACGGTGGTAGCGAAACCTTATGGTAAAGCAACCTTGAACACTATTTTATAAAAAGAACGCCATATGTTGAAATGACGTCACACTGAGTTTATAAATATTGAAGAGGAAAAATATAAGTAGCAAATAAAAATAGTTTAGAAATCTATTAATAGTACACTCTACCAACTCATAACAATATATTTCACTCCCTTTCATTAATTCAGTTAAACTCACAATTTTAATCATCACGCAAACCGACCGGACTAGGAATCACTTGAAAGACTAACACTCGGCTTTTATTTGACTGACTTTTGTTTAAACAACTTCATATATCTCCAATCCGCCACCGCACTCCTACATACACCCATACAAGCTAATATAAAACACTACCTGCATCAAAGCTCAAGGAAAAATAGAAAGAATCAGAGGTTCTTCCCGAACCATAAGCTCATAAGGCCAGTTTCCCAGATACTGAGGTGTATATCTTCCCCACCTGGACGGGACACCAGTCCGTCGCAGGATCATTCCATTTTGTCGGCAGAGTGGACTGGATCAATGTGAAATGAAGTGTTTTGATCAAAAACATAGCACATTGCCCGGTCCAGGAATCGAAACCACAATCTTACGAACATGAGTGCAACACCCTAATTATTAAGCTACGTGCCTCTACTACTGCCTATATATTAACTACAGTTACCCAAAATCCATCCACTACTACACGCGCGTGCACACGCACGCACGCACATACACTCGCACACACACAGACACAGACAGACAACGCTCTGATATTTTCCACCTCGAATGAAACTACTACCGGTCATTGTGAGTCCTTGAAACTGGATACCACGAACGGTTGGAACTGTTAAATCGCTGCTGTCCCCCATCGACATCGTGAAGTGGAAAAAAATAGTGTCTAGACTATCACAAGTAATCAGTGACTCTATGCAACAATATCATCACTGATTAATGTCATTCACCTTTTTTTCTCATTTTAGAGCAACTTTATGTCTGGAGACAGCTCAAAGAAGCCCTCTATCCTGACTATTTGGCTCTTACCGTGAAGCATGGTGGTGGCTCTGTGATGATTTGACCAGCTATATCAGAGAATTCTCTTGCTTCTTTATTTGTTCTACATGGCACAGTTAACGCCAAGTATTATCTAAATATTTTGGATGTTTATGTCCACCCTATAGTACAAACACTGTTCCCTGATTATAGCGCAATATTCCAGAACATTACTGCTCCAATTCGCATGACTAATGTGATTTAAAACTGGTATGAAAAACATAAAAAGTGAAGTAGACCACTTGGGTTGGTCTTCACAATCACTGGATCTCAATATAATCAAACATTTATGGTGCATTTTGGAGCAGCAAGTGAGGAGACGCTCTCTTCCACTATCGTCGCAGAAAGTTCTAAAACAGGTATTAGTTAAAGAAAGACTCAATATTCACCCAACAACACTTCAGAAGCTCTTCGAGTCAATCCCTCGACATATCAAAAGCTGTGGTCGATGCTAAAGGTGGCCCAACCCCATAGTAAATAAATCTTCTATATAGTAAGGTGTTTCCATTTTGCGCTACCGCTGCGCGCGC
>NC_068983.1:103111324-103117844 GCF_001194135.2 Octopus bimaculoides
TATATATATATATATATATATATATATATATATATATATGTGTGTGTGTGTGTGTGTGTGTGTGTGTGTACACATGTTTATATGAATAAATATATGTGCATGTATTATGTGCATACCTATTGACATGCATACACACTCATATATACATGAATGTGGTGTGTAGATGTGTGGATTTGTATAGTTGTGTGTGCGTGCGTGTGCGCTATGAGGGAGAATGTGTGGGCGTAGGTATCTGTATGATCTGTATGAATATCAGGTATACATATAGTTAACTAGATATGTGCGTATATATATATATGTATGTAACTATATGAAACATATGTATGTATGTATGCATGCATGTATGTATGCATGCATGTATGTATGTACGTACGTACGCACGTACGTATGTGTGTATATCTGCTTGTGTTGAGCGTGTGGGGAATTGTGTATGCCTGACCATTCATTTATCATTGACTTTGAAAGCAGACTTAAGGGATGCCTGTGTAGACTTGCTTTAAAGTAGGCGATAGATAACGAGACCGAAGCAGCGAGATAAGAACAAGTTGCAGACAAGTAAACAGATTTAAGTCACTCCTTATCAGATTGTCAATTTATCCCGCAATTATTTCTTCACTTATATCTTACGTTGATATTAGTTCGGCAAAATTCGATTCTATTTCTGTCCATAACTCCGGTTGTTGAGATTTATGAAGCGATAAATCCATTGAAACTTCCACTTCGCCTCTGAAAATAAAGTTAGATAAATAAATTGATATTTTCTGTTTGTTTGCTTGCGTCTTAGTTTAAGCCTGAAGTCAGCCTTTATTATTGATAAAATCAATCAACAGAATCCTAATCGTAACCATCTCGCCTTTACATTTTATTTTCCTCGTGTTAAATATATCTAGGATTACATTATTTAACGTGTCATTCATTCTTTCCCTTTTTTAAAGATGATAGTTTGCGATTTGAAAGATATTTGGCTGCTGTTTCCAGCCGTCGGATTTGCTCTCACTGCACGGTATTTGAGATAAATGCATTTTCTACTATGCTATGCTATGTCACCGGCATTTAGTTCCTTGAAGTCGTAGGGGCGTCGTCGAAACGTACGGCATGCCTTAGGTATTTTAGAATTAGTGGAGTTCGTCCCCCTCATGATCTAATCACAATCGAATTCTTCCAGAAGAAGAGAAAGGGACAGACTCTCCGAAAGAAAGAATTAGAGAAAGAGAAGAATCAATCCCATTCAAGATTGGTATTTTATTTATCGATCCCTAAATTAAGAAAGAGCAAAATGCGTCAGTTAATGCATTACTCACTGTTCGCTATGTATCAGAGATGACAGGTTTCGTCTAGGCATGTAATAGCAGGATACGTCATTGATAAGCCTCAAGAAGGACGAGACACATCTGGCATTCCTGTGAGTCACTGCTGGGATGATGTTTGTCTCGATCCGATATATATTATATTTTTAACACACCCTATTTATAAAGAGATGTTCTTTCATATAAACCCCACAGCATCATACCTGTCAATGATGTATATACATTAAGTATGATATATAAATGACTATTTTAATTTAATGCTGTTCAATTGCGTGCACCTAGTTCCACTTATATTAAGTTACTGTTTGAGCCCTAAGGTTAATGGCATTGTTTGGTGCAAATCTTAGAATCTTAGCCAAGGAAAAGTCTCAAAATTGAAATTTCAGAGAGGCCGAAAGTTAGAGATACGTCTACATGTTAGGTATATGTAACGAGTCTATATAGTCTGTATATATAGTCTTTCTCTACAGAGATAAACAAAGTAGACTCGCCAACATCGACCTGCTAAGAATAGAAGCCAAATCAATCTCAAATCATATACCGTCATCAAAGTGGTACATCACATTATCGTGTTTTAGATCAGCGGTTCTCAACTTTTTTCTGCATCACGGACAGGTTTCATGCGATACAGTTTTTCTTTTTCGCGGACCAGGGGATCATACGCATGACAAAACTCAATAAAGTGCATAATATATGGAGTGAGCGTATGCTTTTGATCACTAAAACAAATCATTTGTGCAGGTTGTCCAGCAAAAACTGAACACTGATACATTGTCTTCGACAGAAGATTCCATCATATGATTTAATTATTACATATATAATACATTACATATATAATACATTACATATATAATACATTATTATATATGATAATTATTACATATACAGTATAATACATATATAATGCATAAACACCCAGCAGACTGCAATAATCAATAAAATAGAAATAAAACTTTAGAAAGTATTCTTTCGGTGTGGGCCGGTGGTTGGGGCTTCTGTGCTAGATATACCATGTCTGTAAAAAGAACTGGAGGGTCACATCTCGAACACCTTCCATTATGGATTTGCTCGATCAGTGGTGCTAATCTATCGCTTGCTTTAACACTACTTCCTGATCCGTGTTTAGATGTCTTTAGCGGAGTCTACTCGGCTGCAAGCATTAAAGTTAGGTCTCCTGTCTTGATGATATTCCCTTCCTTTTCTTTCCACATTTCTCGGAGGCTCTGAAGAAGTGTCATGGACGCTCCTTTTCATCTTCACAAAAATCCTCAACAATAACTACTACTAGTGCTGCTACTACTTCTGCTGCTGAAATCATATCATGTATCTGGTTAGTAGGTAGTCTGTTGAGTCTGAGAAAGACGATTACGTAATTTCTTTGCTGAAAGACCAGCACAGATGACTAATTTATAGTGACCAAATGTTTGTGCTGTACACTAGCTCAACCCCCTCCCATCAAATCGACATTGCTTGTACAGATACACCGTGTGGCACGTCAAATCTATCAGTGATCGCAGAGCAACGTGAAATGAAATGCTTTGCGCAAGACCACACACAACGTACCTCCCAGTCCGGGGTTCGAATATACGATCTCGCGGTCGTGAGTGCAACACCTTAACCACTAAGACACGCACTTTCACGTCCTGTATCTACAGTGATTCAAAAGGGGAAGAAACACACTCGTAGTGGAAATAATGCTATCCTCTCTTTATGGATTGTTTACCGGGTCAGTTGACGCATCCTCGTTAATTGCCTTGTCAGAAGAACAACTCAACCAGTCGCAGTGACTTGAGAATAAGTCAGTTAAATATAAAGTATTCCTAGCATTCCTGATACGAAGTCGAGACCCAGTGATTAATCCAGTCGGCCATTGTGTGTCTATTAAACTACAGAAAAATAATTGCTATAAACATAAGCTATAAAGTACTTACTTTAATATGAAATATATGTTTTGAACGGGTTGCCCCTGTCGGGCAATAACCGCCCCGAACTGATACGACTCCTTTCGTAGAGAGATAACCAGTTGTTTACGATGTTTGGGTGACCATTCTTTGAAAATAGGATTTCTTAAGACAAATTGTGTTTTTTCTTGCCATTCTAAATTGAGTACTTCTCGGACAGTACGGTTATAAAGGAGTCGATTCAGAACAAGTAGATCGCATTCTTCATCTGCCAATACTGACGCCGTTCGTGTACAGTCACGTATCAATGCCACATCACCAAACACAAATCCTTCTTCTGTGAATCAGAAAAACAAAGACCGATGTTTATCCAATTAGATATCAGTGTACTTCAGCTAACTGTTATAAGTGGTCTGACCAATAAGTATATAGACAGTAGCCATTGTAACGAAGCTAAAACATGCAGATTGAAGCCACCTGGAACAGATTGACCTTGAATTCTGCTGTGCATGCGCACTACGTTTTAGCGTTCTAGCTCACTTCTGATGTTTACAGCAGTACTTGGAAGGAAGGTGTGTAGTATGTGATCGTCACATTGACCATAACAGAGAAAGTTGAGCAGAGAATCTACATAAAGTTTTGCCAAAAGCTTGGCAATACCTGATCAGAAGCCTACGCAAAGTTTTCAAAAAGTTTTCATCGTTCTCGACACAATCAAAGAGATGTTGAACAACTGAAACCCGAGTGTCTTTTTGGTCAGCTGAAAGCAGTTTTGACACAAACTTGGCAGACACGCGTCTCATACTTAAATCTTCAGTGATAATGAACTGAACTGAACCGTATCTAATTTGCACATTCTCTGATAACTCACAGCTGATGATTCGACGATTTTCCCTCATAGCTGCACGCACATCTGCAATGTTTTTCTTAGTTCTGTTGGTTGCGGATCTCCCAGAACGTTCGTCAATATCGATTTTTTTGGCAATCGTGGAAACGTCTGAACCACTCTTACACTTGTATGCGGCTCAGGCACTCCTCCCCATACACTTTCTGCAACTTTGCGAAGGCCTCTGAGCAGGTATCGCCATGACAACTTTCTCTGTCATGGTCAACGCGACGATCACACGCTACACACCTTCCTTCCAAGCATTGCTGTAAACATCGGAAGTGAGTTAGAACGTCGAAACTTAGTGCGCATGCACAGCAGAGTTCACGGTCAATCTGTGCCAGGCAGCTTCACTCTGCGCGCTTTAGCTTCGTTACTATGGCAACAATCCGGATACTTATTGATCAAACCTCGTATACAATATAAAAGAAACGACAACAAAAATCTTTAAGACATAAATTAGTAACCAGCACACTATTTCTTTCAACAGAAACTCTCGAAGTCTTCGTCGTCGTCCTCCTCCTCCTCCTCCGCCTCATCGTCATCATCATCATCATCATCATCATCATCAATCATCCTTGTCGTGGCTTTCGTTGTCGTCAGCGGCAGCAGAATCATTGTCGTCGTCGCCCATTGAAGAAAGAAGAATAAAGATAAGTAAGCCATTCTAGCAAACATATCAAATCAGATGACTTTTGTTATCTACTGTATACATAGATAAATTATGTATACATAGACAAATTAAGAAATGGAGTTAAACGCAGGTGTTATTCAAATCTTTATACTTCCGACATATGTCTCGAAGAAAACATTGATATTATTCCGGAGGGAATAAAATGATGTAAAACAATGCAAACATTTCGTCAGGGAAAAAAAAAGAGAAACAAAACACATCAATAAACCATTTTAACCGAATGTGATTACCGCGTATATGATGAAGAGGAACACTGGCAAGTTATTTAAAAAAAAAAAACAGTTGATAGATTTATCGTCAAAGGCAATTACACCACAGTATTAGATTTAAATCCTGTTGGCAGATTGACTTCGCTTCCCACCCCTCTGAAGTTTATAAAATAAGTATCAGCAGTACAACTTATCTAACTCGTCCTCTACAAAATAAGTCTCGTGTCTTGCGAAAGAAAGATCATTATTTAATCAATTCTTCCATTCTCTGGTTAAACAATGGATAATATATGATTTATCTATTAATACACACACACACACACACACACACACACACACACACATGCACGCACACAACCACAATAATAGCTTAGGAGTGAAATTTAGGAGTTCTCGGTTTTCTGTGAATCGATTTTGATAAAACTTTTTCCCAGCTGGTTTGCACACTATGGCAACACCATTGTTATGTTTTCATTATTCCGTGTAACATTCTTTCTTTTTTTATTTCAGATTCTTCCGTTTTGGGGTGAACCACGCTAATAGCTTTTAAATGAAAATAACCCATCTAGACAATTTTTTTCCCAGAAAATGAAGGGTAACGATACATGTTAAGCATACGTTGAGTATATATTTAACAGAAAACCAGAATAATGTTATAACATTTATCGACATAATGAATTATTTAGCCACATGAGCGCAAAGAAAGAAACGATCCAAGACTGTGACAGCTAAGGATTTAAGGAATATTGACCGCAAGTTACGTGGGAAACCTAGACGAACAAGCAAAGCCATTTTCACCGCCTCCGGACTTCCTCATATAACGAAAACCACTAGAAATCGCATCCTCGGGACCATGGCTTCCGTGTGAGAACCCTTGAAACTGCCTCCTCACATGAGTTTAAGGTTTCAATGGGCCCAAAAGTACATGACGTTAGACATGAGTTGTGTTCTGTTCACTAATGAAACCAGGGCCACCCTTGACGAACCTGACGGCTAGGCAAATGGTTGGGTCTATTTTGGAGATGAGCGTCACCAACGTTTACGACGTCAACAACAGGGTAGAGGAGTCATGACAGTTCCGTTTCAGATGATTGTAACAACGGTGAAAAAAATGTTAATGTTAATTTATTGATGTAGTCAACAAAATCCAAACCAAACAATGCGCAGACGCAAAATTAAAATTATAAATGGCGACAATCTACCCATCGAACACTATCACCCCTCTACCCTGCCCCTCCAACGCACCATTCTCCGAGCCTTCCGGTGACTCCAGTCCGCCCCCCACCTCGCACATCTTCCCCAACCTACCCCTTCCCACCTTCAAACAAGCCCACAACCTGCGTGACCTCCTGGTCCACAGTTTCTTCCCTAACCCCACCTCCAAACCTGGCTCGTTCCCCTGCTCCCGCTCACGCTGACGCACTTGCCCCTACCTCTCCAACTCCACCATCCTCACAGGCACCCATCACTGTCCCTATCATATCACCGACTCTTTCATCTGCACTTCTAGCAACGTCATTTAC
>NC_068983.1:103118628-103121566 GCF_001194135.2 Octopus bimaculoides
CACACCCTACCATACCCCACACCACCACACCGCACCACACCACTCCACTCCCACTAGTAATGAACACTTCCCAGCACCCACACTACATACCATCATCCGCACACCCACACACCATCATCCGCACACTCATGCACCATCATCCACACACACACACACACACACATCCACACACACACACACACACATCCACACACGTCAAAGTCACTAGCCGCTATCCACACACACACACCAGTCGGTGGAAAAATTGTTTTACATGAAATCTGTCAGTGGAAAAAAAAAAAGAAGTTTGGGAACTGCCGTCATATGATCACTTCAGTTATAAGAAAGTTATCGTGTTAAAATC
The DNA here is from genome assembly GCF_001194135.2 of Octopus bimaculoides. Classification (NCBI taxonomy): domain Eukaryota; kingdom Metazoa; phylum Mollusca; class Cephalopoda; order Octopoda; family Octopodidae; genus Octopus; species Octopus bimaculoides. The sequence goes on from NC_068983.1 coordinate 103,118,972, forward strand.
CAACCTCACATACTTCCCACTCCTGTTTTGTTATTTATTACTCTACGCACTTCTCATTTAAATTATTTATTGCATTATATCATAACGAATACATATTTGATCCTGTCGTTTTACGAATATAAAACATGATGAACATGGCAATACAAGCATAAAGTTGTAACCTGCAGTTTGAGTTGAGTTCATGTGGAAGTGATAGTTTATCCTTCCTTCGACACTTATGAGAAAGTAAAAGGAGAAAGTGACACACGACTTGGAAGTAAACTAGATTGAGGGGTAGAATGAAGGCAATGCACAAAGGAAAGTAGAAAGAGGGAGAAAGTAAACAAAGGTAGAAAATGAAATAAATGAAAACAGAAATAAAGAGAAGAGCTAAATAGAAAAACGACAAAGGGGCAATTGTTTAATTGACAAAGACTGGATGCTTTAATTCAGCGATTTTCAAACTTTTTGACTTGCGGACCCCTTTATATTTCAGGCTTTACCTTAGGGACCCCCTTATAAACGCTTATGAAATTTATACATAAATATTTCCTTAAAATATCATATATTTTTACATTTATTTATTTAACAGTATTTAACAAATAGGTTTATTGTCAATTAAAGGATTTCGATTAAAAAACATATATAAAATCAAATTGCCCATAAAAAGTATTTGCTGTCCACGGTCCCCCCTGTCTTGTCCTTGCGGACCCCCTGTGGTCCGGGGACCACAGTTTGAAAACCCCTGCTTTAATTGACCCTAAATTAATGACCTACGACAAAAATGCATTTCTTTTTTTTTGTCAGATGAAAAAAATGCAGGTAGACGATATAAGCTGAATCACTTGTCTTAGCTAAAGTTTATGGCAGACTCTCATAATTATCTTGTCGTGTCTTAGGAGGGTCATTACGCCAATAACAATAACACACGCACTGATTTAATAGTACTTCTTTACTGTTAGTCAATTAGTTAATTATCTAACCAACTAACTAATCGATCGTGTGATTAATGTGCTGGCTAAACTATCAATCAGTTGTTTGTTAGTCAAATGCTCTTCCGTCGCTATTCGCGACTTCTCTGAGTATTAGAGAAAGCCTTGGAGCAAAAGAGCAAGTCACTGAGACGGTCGCGAATAGCGACTAAAGGACTTGCTTTCAGTTGTGTTTTCTGCTCTGTAAACTTTTTTTTTGTTTCCACGTAATACACTCATTTCCACGATAACTCAATTCCGCGACGACTCAATTAAACGACAGCTCAAATCCGCGAAGACTCGCTTCCGCAACGACTCATTTCCGCAACGACTCATTTCTGCAACAACTCAATTCCGCGACGACTCACTTCTGCGACAGTTCATTTCCGCGCCGACTCATTCCGCGAAGACAACTAATCCATGTGCAAATATTTTTATAATGTTCTATATTTAAAAATTTTTTTTTTTTTAGTATATTTCTCTCTAGCCACTTGTTCACTTTTCATGCACACGGGTTGTACACTCCTTTCGATTACATGTTTTTTTTCTTTTCTCGCTACATGTAAATATTTGTAATGTTTCGCAGATCCGTTAAACTTTACTGTACTATTCAACGTTCATAGGCACATGCTCGCGTGCCTGCACCCAGCTACATACACGTACCTCAGTATTGTGCCTTAAATGCCTTGTTTCATCATGTCTGTACCTGCTCAGCACCTTTACCTGACTCTTCACATGCCGGATGTCTCATCATGCTCTCTGCGCCTTTTTTTTTCAGACACAATTTGCCTCTGTAAAGACTACAGGTTGGTCATGGTATACAAAGAGAAAGTTTGCCTGTCTCTCTCAACGCGCCACCATGCCATGCTTCATCGTTCTTGCTTAACCACAGCAAATGCCCACGACCACAGCCCCAGACTCATTTCGCCCCCGCACTTCTTTCAAGACATTTCTCACTGCATGCACACCTGCCTGAAAACTTTCACCTCATATCATGGATTGAGAATGCATTCATTCACTCGCCTCAGCTCCTTTCGCAGCTGCACAATTCTGTTGCTCATGTATATGCAACTCATGCGCACGCTCACTCAACGCTGCCCCAGTGATGTACTGACTCCACTATTCGCATGTAAAGCAACACTGAACTATTCGGATTCACTCGAATAGGCGCCTATCCTGAATACAAACCGCATGATTCTCTCTCCTGATATATACGATTTTTCTCGGCTTTGCATCACATTCATCTGCAACAAAATGCTTCATACTTTTCACAATTTTTAACGTTGTATTCGCATTTTTTGCACAGTGTACAGTCCTACAATTGTTTTCATTTGTTGTTGTTGGCACTCCGTCACTTACGACGTCGAGGGTTCCAGTTGATCCGATCAACGGAACAGCCTGCTCGTGAAATTAACGTGCAAGTGGCTGAGCACTCCACAGACACGTGTACCCTTAACGTAGTTCTCGGGAGATATTCAGCGTGACACAGTGTGACAAGGCTGACCCTTTGAATTACAGGCACTAAAGAAACAGGAAGTAAGAGTGAGAGAAAGTTGTGGTGAAAGAGTACAGCAGGGTTCGCCACCATCCCCTGCCGGAGCCTCGTGGAGCTTTTAGGTGTTTTCGCTCAATAAACACTCACAAC
>NC_068983.1:103121660-103127226 GCF_001194135.2 Octopus bimaculoides
TTGTACCATTACACATGCACTCCAGTCTCGCACACGTCCTGTATATTTCTAAACATGCACTCTCTTGGCCTTTTCTACACGCATTTTCCTTTAACTCTCTTTCCCTAGATCGTCCGTTTTCTTTTCTTTTCTTTTCTTTTTTTTCTTAGAAATTTTCTACGGAGAGTAAAGTAGTGCAGCTGAAGGTTCGAAAACGAATCTACACACCTGTTGCTTGTCAGAAGAATGTCTGATGCTTCGTGTTTTATCTCTATGCTAGGAGATTAATGAGAAACACCTGACATCCGAAGACGTTCGGTAGTCGAGGAAAGGTCAATCAATTGTTTTAGGTTTGGCCTACTTCTTGGCCGAACTTTATATAACCGATTGAAGGATTTGCTTCTCTCTGGATTTCAACCGACTAACTGAGAATATGGAATTTCTGTCTGTCTGTCTGTCTGTTTGCCCGTCTGTCTGTCTGTCTGTCTGTCTGTCTGTCTGTCTCTCTCTCTCTCTCTTTCTCACTCTGTTTCTCTGTCTGTATGTGTGTCTCTTTATCTTCAGTTTTCATCCGGTTAACCGAAAGCATCGGCCGAATGGAAAGGGACAACGCAATTCTTATCCATTTTTCCTCGCTGTCAGCAGACCGTTAACTTGGCTTCCACACACAGCTTTCAACACCCACTAAGAGCACGTGAGCAACAACATTGATTGTCACCAAAACTACTACGGCTATGTTTGTTATACTGACTATTTCTACAGGCAAATAAAATCTGTGAATATTATTCTTTTCTCTTCGATGTTGCTATTACGCTGTCTCATCCTACTTTCGACCATCTACATATAGTGACCCCGACGCAGAACAAGAATTTCCATTTCTACATCAAGTAACTTTTCATCTGTACGCTACAATTAGTAAATCCGACGTAAGAACCACATACGCCCGTTACATATTCTTTCTGTTCTTTAATGTCAATAAAGTTGTTATAATGGATTTTAATCACTTTATTTTCTTTGGCTTAGAGTTTTTAGAAATAATTGTCCTTGCCCGTCCAGAGATATCTAGTTTATGTGCAATCCAGCCCCCAGAACCAAACGAGTTTGACACCCCTAACTTTAACGGTTTCTTTTTTCTAATATGTTTCCCACTTTTCTTCCACTTTTTTACATTCGCAAACGTTCATATTGATGTGCACATGCGCATACTGATACACATCCCCGTGTTTAGGATATTACTCATCCATCGTCTACATTTTGTTTTACTACTCTGTGCTCTGACCTCCTATTAACCCTATTTACACTTGATTATTTTCCTCTCTACTAATTCTTCTCTCAAATCTATTTCCTCATCCACATAAACTTCAAAATTACTCTCTCAGTACTACTACAGCCATTAAAACAAATCCTCTATTCACCGAAAAGTATTACTCAAAACGTCAGTCTATTTGTCTACAATGATTTATTGCATTTGAGTAAAAGTAAACATTAATCTCATTATCACACATCAATGAGGCCTTTAAAAGTTTATTGGCATTCCCCGTTGGACTCCAGACTAACAGATAAAATATGCTGCAAATAGATATCTATAATTCTTTGTCGGCGTTACAGACATTAACACAGATTCAAAACCTTAAATATCCAAAAATAAAGAGCATAATAAAACTTACGCTGGGAAAAAATATGTTGTCCGAAAAGATTTCTTTCTGGCTTGGGTTTTGAACAAACTCGATCAAGATATTGGCAAACGTTTTCTTCCATTTCTGGTAGTATATAAATAGATACTGACCCTTTGAGTGTTGCATACATTCTAGAATAAAAAAAGAATATAATGTGAAAGAAATGTATTTGTTGATAATTGTCTACCATCATACAAAAAATAGAGAAACTTTATCAACTCGGAATATTTAGACATAGAAAGTATACGACAAATTAATTAACATTTAGAACTACTTTTTCAAAAGTGATAAAATACCGACGTGTCAGGTAATGCCCTCGAGGGTTCTTGGCTGTTTCAACGTCTTAACCTCGCCACCGCCCATAGTTATGTCGCAAGTGTGTTGGTTTGTTTCGGTAGGTTCCGTTGAACCTTGTGGTGTACGACCAATTGAGGCACTTAGTGTTGAATTGATGTTATTTTTTCTTTCTTCTTTTTTTTCCTTTATTTCTCCTTTTTCTCTCCCATGTTTGTGTTTTCTTCGGTTTTAGATTTGTATTTTAATGTGGGTTTCTATTGTATATGTGCCATATAAAATAACAAAATAGAGAAATTTCGTTTTGGGATTGGCACAATGACCCTCCTAAGATAAAGGAACAACAAAGGAACAATTATCGTTAATAAATATATAGATTTTTTTTTAAATGCTAACATTATTGGAGTATTTTGACCAAATGCAACCCTTAGCTAGATGAAAGAGGCCATGATATTCATGCTTTTCTCAGTATTTGAAATTAAATAGCTTGAACAGAGCGTTCACTGACTGCTGTATAAAACTAGTTTTATATTTTTGACTTAGTATAAAGGCCGTATGTTTTAGAAGATGGAGAATGAGATGGGAACTAGCAACGTTCATATAATTTCCAAATCCATCAACGGGATAAGTGATGTGAAATGGCTCATTTCAGAGATTAAAGCATTGTTAAAAAACCACCTCGTTGTTAAAAACCACCTCGAGATCACACCTCATGCTTTACGACACTAATATTGATTCTTTAGACAAGCAAGATAAGTTTTTTTTTTTGTTGTTGTTAAAACGAGATATTTTCGAGTTACCTCACTGGTATATTTTTAACACCGAGAATAATGAACAACAAAGTTAACCGCAGCTATTTTACTGCACTGTGCTAACTTCCAGTAGAGATCAGACTTAACTCAGGTGCTGTGATGCAATTATTTTCCACTCGTTGGTTACAGTATTCGTCACGATTTTTATTAATGAAATATCGAGCAAAAACAACTAGAATAAATACCAGAAGTTGTGTCTGTATCACGAATTATATATATATCAGTTTACTAGAGTCTATTGTACCTTCAATCATTTTATGTTGCGTAGCTGGGCAATTAAAACTCAATTGGTTTTCAGTTTACTTTAGCTAATAAATAGAAACCAATTCTTAAGAAACTTAACCTGTGGTAGTCTAATATGTCATCCAGGTACTGTGGAGCAATTTTTCTACATCAAACCATTAGCTTCTTTTATTCTCACCTGCTTCATTCTCCGAGTTTGTGGGACGAGGGAATACTTAAATATATGCTTAGAAACAAGATATAAAGTCAGAACACTTCAACACAGATATTAAACAGATTATCCACTCACTACTGAGATTTCACATATGAGTGAGAAATTTGAAAAAAATAAATAAGCATCAAGTAGGACAATGTCGTGAAAATCGAGATAAATTGCTGATATAATTTGGTGGGTTACCCAGAAACTAAATGTGTTATAACCTTGATGCTTGATATCAAAGCAAGGATTTCAGCACTACTGGTGAGAAACCTGGTAATTAATTCCAAATGAAAACATTAATGATGTATAGTGTCTTTTCCTGGCGTCAAGTTGAGTGCCTTTTTGTAGTTTTTTTCTCAAATATATGTGTGTATGCAGTATGTATGTATGTATGTATGTATGTATAAAATGTAACTATTTGAGTTACCCTTTTATTTTTGTTGATTTTGAAGTAAAATATTTTCTTTGATAAACAGTGTTTTAGATCAGGGGTTTTCAAACTTTTTGACTTGCGGATCCCTTTATATTTCAGGCTTTACCTTAGGGACCCCCTTATAAACGCTTATGAAATTTATACATAAATATTTGCTTAAAATAACATATATTTTTGCATTTATTTATTTAACAGTATTTAACAAATAGGTTTATTGTCAATTAAAAGATTTCGATAAAAAACATATATAAAATCAAATTGCCCATAAAAAGTATTTGCTGTCTACGGACCCCCTGTCTTGTCCTTGCGGACCACAGTTTGAAAACCCCTGTTTTAGATGATGAAAAGATAGTTTGATCTCGGTCTGTTGCTGGTTGCTGACTTTTATCGACTTCGCGAAGTAAAGAAAAATAAAATCGACTTCAACATAGATTTGAAGTAGGAACTATGAGGCATTGGAACTAGATACTAAAGCCATCTCCATTCAACTATCTATTGTCTGTCAATATTGATGGTTCTTTTGTGACATTGTATAATCCATTCGGTTGTACACAAGTCCAGTGTACTCCACATATACGAATAAAAAGAACAAATGCTTTTATTTTAGACCCACGATAATAAGAGTTATTTTAGACTCAAGAATCCACCTATCTAGAAAGTAATTCTGTGACCGGAAGTAAATCTTTATGACTGATGATGTGGAAGATCAATTGAGATGTGTTGTACTGAATGCTATGCGCAAAAAATTTCTCGATTGAAAGGTCTTTCTTAGAGAAAGGAACAGATCTAGTACCAGAAGTTATTGCTGTTTTGCCCCAGATCAGAGCCGATTGAACAAACATAACCAAAAATGCTCAAGACATGGCCATTCCGACACCCTGCTCCCTCAGGTATTACATATTCAGGACCTCACCTCAGTAGCCTCCAATAATTGATCCTATCTTTTTCCAGACAGTATTCTTTTATTCTTTTGTTTCAGTCTTTGCAGTTATGCTGGAATAATGCTTTCATTTAACTCTAAGATTGCATCTCACCTGAACGGTGTAATTTGAGACAGACATGGTGGCTATTTCTGGAACAACCAACGAGAAATTTTTTTTAATTTTTAATTCATTTAAAAGAAAATGTTCTTTTCTACTCTAGGCACAAGGCTTGAAATTTTGGGGGAGTGGGTCAGTCGATTAGATCAACCTCAGTATGCAGCTGGTACTTAATTTATCGACCCCGAAAGGGTGAAAGGCAAAGTCGAACTCGTGCTAACGTTTCTTATTTCTTTTCTGCCCACAAGGGGCTAAACATAGAGGGGACAAACAAGGACAGACAAAGGGATTAATTCGATTACATCGACCCAAGTGCGTAACTGGTACTTAATTTATCGACCCCGAAAAGATCAAAGGCAAAGTCGACCTCGGTGGAATTTGAACTCAGAATGTCACGGCAGACGAAATAACGCTAAGCATTTCGCCCGGCGTGCTAACGTTTCTGCCAGCTCGCTGCCTTTTTAAAAGTATATATTCTTTTCTACTCTAGGCACAAGGCCCGAAATTTTTACTAAAGGGGCCAGTCGATTAGATCGACTCCAGTACGCAACTGGTGCTTAATTTATCGACCCCAAAGGAATGAAAGGTAAAATCGAACTCAGCGGAATTGAACTCCGAACGTAAAAGCAGACGAAATACCGCTAAGCATTTCGCCCAGCTTGCTAACGTTTCTGCCAGCTCACCACCTCTTTAAGAGGAAATATTCTTTTCTACTCTAAGCACAAGGCCTGAAATTTTGGGGGAGGGGGCCAGTCGATTAGATCGACCCAGTATGCAACTGGTACTTAATTTATCGACCCCGAAAGGATAAAAGGTAAAGTCGACCTCGACGGAATGTGAACTCAGAACATAAAGACAGACGAAATACCACTAAGCATTTCGCCCGGCGT
>NC_068983.1:103128127-103148064 GCF_001194135.2 Octopus bimaculoides
GGAAGAAAGGTTCTTCTCTCTATCTGGTGGGGTTGCAAAGGAGTAATTCACTTTGAATTGTTACCACCTAATGTAACAATCAATGCTCAAGTCTATTGTCAGCAATTAGAGTGTTTGAACCTAGCTTTGAAAAAAAAAAGACCCGCTTTTGTGAATCGAAAAGGAGTGATGTTTCATCAAGACAATGCGCGACCCCATACTGCAAAAATCACACCACAGAAGATCGAAGAGCTTGGTTGGGAAAAAATTCCTCATCCACCTTATTCTCCTGACCTTGCTCCTTCAGACTACCATTTGTTTCGTAGTTTACAGAATCATTTGGGGCAATTACTTTCGCAAGCCAGGAGGAGGTCGAAACTGATATTTCAGAGTTCTTCGCTTTGAAACCAAAAGAGTTTTACATTGATGGGATTAAAAAGCTTGTGAATAGATAGAAGGAAGTCATAGATAATCAGGGAAAGTACATTGATGATAAAATTTCAATTAAATATAACATTTGATCATTTGTTTTCTTTATTCAAAATTCGGACAGACCTGATATTATCATTAAGGTGGCTAGCAGGCAGAATCATGAATTGTTAGAAAGTTGGAAAAAAATGCTTCGCAGTATTTCTTTCTGGCTGTTTACGCTTTGTATTCAAATTTTACTGAGGTCAACATCGCCTTTCATTGTTTGGGGGTTTATAAAATAAAGTACAAACCAATGGGGTCGATGTAATCGATTAAAGCTGCATCACACAAAAAAAAAATGTTGGTTATGTATCTAAATTATCAACAATTATTAATACTTTGTTTCCCAACCCCATTTATTGTTGATCACTTTTGTGGCACCGTTGTTCCATAATAAATTTGTCACTAGAAAAGGATACTTGTGGTGCTCCCTTTCTTTAATGCCCTTAGTACGTGCTCATTGTGCTTAACGCTTAATCCGAGTATGGTAGGAACCTTAACAGCATTAATTTACTAAATTTTTCTGTTTCTAGCGCACGTGAATTACACCACCAAGTCTCTAGAAACAAATGATTATTTGTGCCTATTAACCTGTATATCTATTCTTGTTGTTTTCATTAAGTTTGTTGGAAAGTCTGTCTACTTAGCGTTATACACCAGTCCCTTTCACCCTATCTTTCTCTACCTCATATATCTATCTATCTATCTATCTATCTATCTATCTATCTATCTATCTATACACACACACACACACACATAGATATATTAATAATAATAAAGTGTATGAAGACTTGTACACCCACAGAATTTATTTTATAGTTATATACAGCATATTATGAGGACATACACATGTTTCCGGTGCAGCGACTACTCAATGCTGCAAATGCAACCTTACAAACTGTGAGTAGTCGCTGCAGCGGAAACACGTGTAGGTCATTATAATATGCTGTATATAACCATAAAATAAATTTTATTGATGCTCAATTCTCCATACTCTTTATCATTATCAATATTTATATATACTCCAGACAATTTTTACCGTCCAGCGTAGAATACACGGAATTACCCATCGGAAGAATTCACGGAGTGACTAACAACTAAATATAGACACAGGCGTTGGATACTGATCGTTGTGGTTAGCCGTCAACTAGAACTCAGCTGAGAGCTAATACGGTTTCCGCCCGGATAATATATCCCTCCAAACTCATACATACATACATACATACATACATACATATATATATATATATATATATATATATATATATATATATATATATATATATATATATATATATATATATATATGCGAGTAAAAATAAATACAAAAAAGGTGGGTTTTTTGTATGATTGTGTATAGAGGAATATATTATTTTGTTTAAAAGAGTTCCAACACTGTTTTTTTATGTTTTATTTATATTCCTGCAGAACCAATGTGGGGTATAGAATATGGAATATACAATATATAATATAATATACAATATATAATATAAAATAAAATAAAATAAAAATGGATGGCACCATGAAAGAAAGTATTGAATGTAGATGAAATATTGAGTGTTCAATATAAAGGATCAAATATATAAATATATAAATATAAATATATAAAGGCGACTCGAGTTTCAGGGCTATTTCCCTTCGAAGGGAAATGATGGCTTTATTATGCAGTTTATACTATGTGTGACGAAACTCAGTTTCTTCTCAGACAAATGCAGATACTTATTTTAGTTACCGGGCAAAGAACGAAAATCTACCTCAGATCTGTCAAGATTTTTATTGAGACTCTTGGAATTTCATTTTCGTGAAATGAAGAAGAGTAGAACGAGGTAATTTGCGGTTGCTAGTCTGGTATTATGCAATTCTGATATAAAATAACATCGGGTACAAATATGCATTTCATTGCTGTAAGATCCTTAACATACAATCTAGTAAAAGCCTTAGTCAACCCAACAGAAGGGTAATTTTTCCCCTCCATACGGCTACACCCCGGAATAGCGAATTTCTAATGAGTAAACAGTGAGATCAAATTCAGAGAGAAACGCAAAGACAGTCTAGTACTGCCTAATTCAGTATTTTGGTAACTTCCGCAGAAACATTGGTGCCAACCTGTAAGAACACAACCACACAATCCAAGACTAGCGGAGAAAATTTTTCAGTCGAGCGGGGATTATTTTTCACGAAAATAGGCTTTAGGAAGAATTGCCGTTAAAATTAAGAGACACAATGATAGATAGTTTACAGTATATTGCGGTTCTAATGGTTGTATATTGATTCGTTCGGAAATTATTTAAGATTTTCTAATCCTAAAGTTCAGTCATAAGCATATCGTAAACTTTTATAACTTTTCATCAGAACGTATTGTTGTATATAAATGAGATGCCTTCTGAAGTTGGAAGGTGGCTTGATTACTAAGTTCAGGACGAGTAACTAACAGGAAATAGAATTTAGTATCAAAGATGGAGTGATAAACTTAAGAAGGCCGGTTGAAAAGTTCATAGGCTGACCAAGATACTCTCATAGAGTGTATTTATTTTTCAACATAGTCCACACGATTTTTTCACTGGTGTTGTAGTGCTTGGATCTCATTGGTGGAGACGCTTTCATCTGTTGCTCAAAAAGTCATCAACAGCAGAGATCACTGCGATACTGGTTCCCAGCCAAGTATTTTTTTGTTTTTCATGTTGGGGAAACAGGTGATAGTCAGTTGGGGGCCAAATCAGGAGAATAGGGATAGTAATCAACCAGTTCAAAGCTACAGTCACGCACAGCAACCATTGAAAGCAAGGATCTGTGTGCTGGAGCAAGATCCTTTTCGTCAGTTTTCTTTGGTGTTTGGTTTTGATAACCTTTCGTAACTGCCTCAGCAAGATAACATATACCCTTTTCGAAGATAGTCAAGTAACATAATGCCTTTTGCATTTCAAATAACAGAGGTCGTCGCCTTCCCTGCAGATGAAACGACATTTGCTTTTTTGGAGCAAGTGAGGAGGGGAGTTGCCACTGCATGGATTGTCACTTATCCTGATTCAAGGAAACCAGCTAGATCTGCCTGAAATAATATCAGATTTTCCCGTGATATGATCAGCCTGGTGCTCTTTTGATCAGGTGTCAGAAGGCGTGGTACCACCGAGCAGAAACCTTCGTCATACCAAGTTCGTTATGTAGAATATTCTCAGCTCTCTCCCGGGATATAATAACTTTTACTATTTGATTTATTGTCAATCACCTGTCATCTATCACCATGTGCTGAACACAATCAATATTTTTCTGCAGGGCATCCAGACCTTGGGTCATCGTAAGTACATGTGATATGTTGTTGTTGGCACTCCGTCGTTTACGACGTCGAGGGTTCCAGTTGATCCGATCAACGGAACAGCCTGCTCGTGAAGTTAACGTGCAAGTGGCTGAGCACTCCACAGACACGTGTACCCTCAACGTAGTTTTCGGGAAAATTCAGCGTGATACAGTGTGACAAGGCTGACCCTTTGAATTACAGGCACAACAGAAACAGGAAGTAAGAGTGAGAGTGAGAGAAAGTTGTGGTGGAAGAGTACAGCAGGGTTCGCCACCATCCCCTGCCGGAGCCTCGTGGAGTTTTAGGTGTTTTCGCTCAATAAACACTCACAACGCTCGGTCTGAGAATCGAAACCGCAATCCTATGACCGCGAGTCCACTGCCCTAACCACTGGGCCATTGCGCCTCCACACATGTGATATAGCAATAGCGAAACTACTACATAGAATGTCTTAGTCATATGCTAAGGCCTTATATTTATGATGGAATGGTATCAAACCAAATAAATTAATTTCAAGATAGTTGCTTTTCATTCAGAATCTCTTAAATTAAAATGTCAACTAGTATTTTTAATGGCAATCAAATTCCTTTCTAATGTTATCCATTCACTTTATTTCATTCACTTTGACATTCCATTACATAATTCTTCCTAACTTGCTGACAGAAGTATCCTCATGCCTTCTCACTATTAAAGTAATTAACATTAACTAAAACTAGAGTCGTCTCAGCAGCATTATAGCCCCCTCCCTGTGGGCGTGTGGGTGGCGGGAAAATCACAATGCAACGGGCCCCACAGTATTTATTTATTGACAGCAAACAATAGCATACATAAATCAGAACTGGATTCCTAGACCCATGAGGCCCCCGGGAAACTTCCCAGTGTGCCCATGCCTTATGACTGCATAGAACAGACAGGGCTATAACAAAGAGGAAATAAGTGTTTCTTGTAGATTTACTCCGTCGATACATTTTGATTCTTAGTCGTTGATGTTAGACTTGTAATAAAGAAATAATCTTGACAAAAAAATAACTTTAAGAAAATCATGAACATCGTAACCTATATCAATTCTTCTCTTCTATAAATCAAAAGCCGTATGTGTATGTAAAAAAAAAACAAATGATAGATGTTAAATAGGGAGACAGGGAGGTGGGATCAGAAGGAAAATAGAGCATAAAATTGCTTCCTTACTACTTTTGTTATGTTGAATTTTTAAGCAGTTGATATAGCGTTTAGTTTTATATCGATCAATACCACTCTTCAAAATGGTGATTATCATTATAATCGAGTGAGAGAGCAATCCGTGCCATCAAAGTGACACTGGGGTACAAATATAAGAAGCCCAATATACCCATCATGGCTACTCGTCTGATAAGACAGGTAGCCATGATGCACATGCATCACAACCATATATGTACGACATAGGGATCTTATATCAAAATAAATAGCGTGTGACCTTGCAGCTGGAGCCCAGTTAAAACTTTCTTCGTGCTGAGTAACCCATTCCACTCAAAAGGTCCCTGAATGAGGGTTGTTTAAGGATGATGAACGAAACACTCGTGTTTCAAGGGGTGAATTGTTCGAACCCCAAAGAATTCCTCTCAACAAATGGCTATAATGTTCCCCACTGCTCCTGCTTGTGACCAGAGATGCACATATTGTCAGTCACTAAGGGACATGGTCAACTGGTTGAGGTCCAGCGACTGACAAGCAACTCTGTGGTATCGAACAGAATATTTGCTGTAGTCCATCTTTTTACATCAAGACAAAACATGTAAATGATAACACTTCCAATCAGTTAAGATCAGAAGCCATGAGAGCCACTGCCTGGTACTGCATGAGGGCATAATGATAATAATAATAATAATAATAATAATAATAATAATAATAATAATAATAATAATTAGGCACGGAAGTGCCGTCAGCTGAGCATGTCCGAGATGGGCGCAGGATGACGAGATGATCCTGCATGCACTCGTCCAGTGCCCGAGCATTGCTAACCTGAAGATTTATGATGAACACCTGCTGTCGCGTGTGGGACAGATCCGGCTGTCAACTGAATCCATCGTGAAGATCGCCTCGCTGCCTAACTTTAATCGGGAAGGAAAGGCTGATTTTATATGCCTCGTGGCCATGGCGAAAGAGATTGTGTGGTGGACGAGATTGAAGGGGCTGAAGACAAACACTTTTCTCTTTGGCCAATCCCTTTGGCTAAGTTTCACTTGAAAAGGAAAATAAAGGTAGAGAGGGAAGTGTTGTCTTCTAGTCAGTTTGCTGAAAGGTGGCTGAAAGTGGCGAGAATGATACGAGTAAACGGGCCTGCCCTGAGCATACTCCTGTAGTTGGAAAAAAGGAAAGGAAAATCAAGACACCTGCCCCAAAAGTCAGGGTACCCATGGTTTTTTTTTTATGAGGTTTTTCCATGAGCAGCCCTCGAACGTTTCCTCTCTATTGAGGATTACACATTGTTGATTTCTCTTTTTCCTTTTTTTTAAATTTTGTTAGTCTTGTTTACTCGCAAAACTCTTACAACACACACTCATACACATTCTTTGTTTTGTCCTGTGCTGTCCATGATGTTTTTCTTAAATGTAATCCCTTGTGGTTAAGAAAAAAAACACATTATTATTACTATCATTTTAGGTGGCGAGCTGGCAGAATCGCTAACACGCCGGGCGAAATGCTTAGCGGTATTTCGTCCGTCGCTACGTTCTGAGTTCAAATTCCGCCGAGGTCGACTTTGCCTTTCATCCTTTCGGGGTCGATAAATTAATTACCAGTCAAGTACTGGGGTCGATGTGGTCGACTATCTTCCTCCCTCAAATTTCAGGCCTTGTGCCTATAGTAGAAAGGATTATTATTATTATTATTATTATTATTATTAATAATAATAATAATGATAATATTGAATTACTCGAATTTAAATAACATCGATAAATAAAACCATAAAAAATTTAAACAAAAAACATTGACACTTTTTCTAGATGTAGGAAATAAATGAGAAGGATTTAGTGGTTTGGCAGAGAAAATGATTTTAACAAGACAATCACTAGCTGACAAGAATAAATAAAAATAACCTGATTGATGTATTTCTTCTCTAGTTCACTGGATGTGACTAGAATTCTCATTAGTATTCTTAAAACTTAGATATAAAAATCAAGATCAGTCCAGACTTGTAAAAAAAAGCTGTAGAAGTAACTTGAGAAGAATGCGTCTTTTTTTTTTTTTTTTTTTTTTTTTTTTTTTTTTTTTCTTTTCTTAAATGTCATTCTTAAGAGCGGAGAGAGTAACCGTAACTTTGTTCAGGCTTTAAAACGACTGATGGATAAGGATAACTGTGTGAGGCTAATGTATTTCATTTTAAGGCTGGAGTTTAGAAGTTCGCTTTGCAAGCCGATGTTTTTGAGTTTGATTTCATTACACGGTATTTGGGTAAGCGTCTGTTACTACGGCTTCGAATTGACCAATGTCTTTTGAAAGAAATTTGACAAAAGAAAACTGAAAAGCCCCCTTCCATTCTTGATGTTTCAAAGTGATTCGTTTCCCCAACGGCTCTCTGCGAGTACTGTAGAGTGGTATAGTAAGTTACTAGTTAATAGTACCAGGCAGCGCTGCCAGTGACTGTACGTTCGTATAAAACTGTACTTTTGGCCAAAATTTCGATGTGCTGTACGTTCAGGTGAATTTGCTGTACGTTCAGGTGAATTTGCTGTACGTTTTTGTGATCTTACCATTGGTTTTTAAAATTCAGGTTTTGACGCATTGATTGATTGATTTTTCACATATGCGTGTTTGTGAGCTTAATAAAAATAAAAGTACGTCCAGTTTGCTTTCGCAAACGCGTCTGCATGCACGCACGCGTTGACTGAGGTCAAGGGCGTCTGTAATTTTGGGTGGACGTATATACGTCCTGTTTACCACGCCATAGTTGTCATAACATAAGAAGTTTTCTCACAAACTGAAGGTACATGATTGTTTTGTTTTTTTAAGTTTGATAAATTAGACTCAATTTTACAGTGCTTATTTATACAATCCCGCCGTATCAATCTGAACACAAACATGGATTTCTTAACCCAGATTTTAAACGGTATGTAATGTGTTTAATAATTTGATTAATTCAAATAAAGCTTACAGAACTATAACTGGAGCAAGATATGAGTGATAGAACTTTGAAAACAGAACATTCCTCAGATAATGACCGTGAAGCACCAGATAAGAAGAAGGCTAGATGGGCATCGTATGAAAGAAAACTTCCGCAAAAATTGTTGTGCGATGAAAAATTTTCTAGTTGGTTGGAGCGAGGCAAGAACGATTCAGCTAAAGGTAAATGCATATTATACAAGTGTGAAATTACCGGTAGTTTCAGCCAAATTTTACAACATGAGCAGACAGAAAAACACCGCAAGAATGCAAATCAAGCAAAAAAAGTTGACCAATTATTTCAAGGCCTCATCATTTTCTTCCCATTCCAAGAAAGGAACAGCTGCTGAATTAAAATACTGTGCATTTGTTGCTGAGCATAATCTCCCAATTTCTGTTTTGGACCACTTACCTGGCCTTGTTGCAAACGCCTGTCCTGATTCTAAAATCGCCCAGGATGCAAAGTGTGCCCGAACGAAAGGCATATACATCTTTCTTAAAGCCATTGGCCCCCTACAGCATCAACGCTTTATTTTTAAAAAAAACTTCATTCATCAAAATTCTCACTCGTTATTGATGAAACAACTGATGTTTCAACACTAAAACAACTTGTCCTGGTTTCCAGATATTATGATGCTGAAATTCAAAAGACAGTCGACGATTTTCTTACACTTATAGAAAAACAGGATTGCAGTGCTACAGGTATATACAACTGTCTTCTATCATTTTTAAACGAACACGCTATTCCTCTGGAAAATTTGATTGGTTTCGCCTGTGATAATGCAAATGTTATGATGGGAAGCAAAGGAGGCGTTCAGCACTTGTTGAAGCACAACAGGCCAGATCTTTTTTGTGTAGGCTTGTGTTTGTCATTCTTTACACTTATGTTCATCAAACCCATGCAATGAATTACCGAATTCTGTCGAAGAATTGACAAGAAGTATTTATGCATACTTTAGTCACAGTCCTAAGCGTATCAATGAATTTAAAGATCTGCAGAAAAAAGCTTCAATTGATCCTCACAAAATCCTGCATGCAAGTTGCACTAGATGGCTGTCTCTCAAGCAAGTTGTGCAGCGCATTTTAGAGCAGTGGCCAACACTGCTGGCATATTTCACACAAGCAACATTAGAGGGTGGGTGTCCGATTACGGCTCGACGAATTCTCACTGAAATGAAGTATCCTCTTACAAAGATATATTTAGCATTTCATTTTAAATGACGTTAACAAACTTAATCTGGAATTCCAAGCCGAAGGCTATCGGATGCATAAGCTTAAAAAGAGCTATCAACGCTGGAATGTAGGGAATTTTGAGCAATTTCATCAGACCTGATTTACTTTCTGTCATCAGTGTGTGTGAGATTAATGTCAACTATGAAACGACACACCAACCATTAGATTGTATCTACTTTGGCGCTGTAGCTGAGAGAATTTTATACGAAAATGCTACCACCATTGCCCCTGATGAATTGTTGACTTTCCGACAGAATGTACTACGATTCTTTGTTAGTCTTTCAAATCAAATGCTCGAGCGGTTTTCGTCTTACGATATGCAGAACAATTTGGGATTACTAGAGGCGTTGGACCCAACGAACGTAATTGATGGAAGGCCAAGGTCAATTATACCACTTATCATGCGATTCGCAAGTCTTTGTGATGAAAAAGATTTCGAAGAAATTATTCAGGAATGGCGCCACTTGCTGTTTCACAAGAGAAATGTGGTGATAAGTACCACTATCCACTGTTGTCATCTTTTATGCTCAGTCTTCTTTCTTTACCACACCCCTCTGCATTGCTAGAAAGAATTTTCTCTGATTACCACAATATCAAAACTAAAAATCGAAAATGATTGAAAACTTCTACGCTTAATGCTCTTAGGTAACTTAGGTTACGAAATACCGATTGTACGACGTGGGAACCGGATGAACAACTTTGTAAAACATTATTTGAAACAGAAATTGGTACAACAGAGAACCTCCTCACGAAGATGATTTTTCTTTTTGATGTGCAAACATTTAACGTTTCAATGAATGTTTTCCAAATTAAAAAAATGTATAAAAAGTTCGTTTTGACTGTATTTGGGGGCTTCAGTAAAATTTTGTACGCTTTGAAAAAAACCTTTGGCAGCGCTGGTACCAAGTCATCTTCTGATTGAATTATATTTGGTTATGTCCCTTTATTTCGTCGGGGTTGTCTTTGTCTCTTATGAATGAATTACTAAGTAACTGTACCAAACTGTATTTTTACCGTCGATACTACGGCCATAGTGTATGCATGATGAAAACAATGGAAGTGAATTATCATTTGGGTAAACAGTAGATACAGTAAGAGACTTAATATATTAGCCGGTTTAACACCAACACTTGACCATTGAGTACTTTGGGCAGAACCCGCTATGTTGCAAATATTCAGGCTGGAGCCTGGAAGAAAATTTCTTTCTATCCTAGAAAATCCCAAGCAAAGTTATGAGTGTTGTCTTTCATAATCTAATTTGGGACAGCGTTTCCAAAAGAGAAATGGGTGCCACTAGAACGCTGATCATACTGTAGGCACAGTTACCTCTCCTGACGGTAGCTGTCTAAAAAGCCCGCCGCTACGTAGAACAGCATGTAACTTTGGGGTTCCGGGACTTGATCCTCTCTCTTGTCACCGCGACCAACAGCGAACGAAGACGTGACTTCCTTAGCTGTTGCATGAGGCACGCAAAAGTTAATAGTCTTTAAGCAGCTATAACATAGGATACACAGAAGCTGAACATGGCCTTTCACTTGTAAATATCTTTTGTGATTTATTCAACTTGTGCATATATGTGACCTGGAGTAAAAGCATTTAAAAGCTACAGCTTGGTTCTGTGAATATTCATTGTACAGTGGTCTTCCGTCGAATGACATCTTCTATTCCAGCTTTCCGAACGGAGTCGTTATTAGATGGTTTCACCACGGGAGACCACGACCATCTAAAATGGTGACCCCCGCGGGGGAATATCTTCATAATGAAATATTCATATAAATTGCTAACCCTCCACGTTCGTACATATTCTAAGTTTGGTGATCCTTCTTGGAAGAATTTCTGAACCTGTGGATACATGCATTCTTTTTTCTCCTTTTCGACTTTGTCTACGCGGCTAAACCGCCATATTGTCTTCTCTTCCAAAGTTTTTGGCGCCATTTTTAAGCGGGAACTGCTCATCACTTTTTCCTCGTGTTGCAACTGAAATTACAACTTTGTTCTTCCAAGACACAGCTTCCCAGGATAATTTTTCTTCTTTTCACATAAATGAAGTTATATTTAACAGCCAGTGTTATCCGGAATTCACACGGATAACAATTGTACAGTGTTCTTCCTTTGAATGACATCTTCTATTCCAGCTTTCTGAACGGAGTCGTTATTAGATGGTTTCACCACGGGAGACCACAACCATCTAAAATACAATAAAGTTTGAACCCTGGTTACAATATTTGTAACAAACACATTAGCTGTTTGATAATTTTGTTGTATTCTCCTTGAGTGGAGGCGCAATGGCCCTGTGGTTAGGGCAGCGGACTCGCGGTCATAGGATCGCGGTTTCGATTCCCAGACCGGGCGTTGTAAGTATTTATTGAGCGAAAACACCTAAAAGCTCCACGAGGCTCCGGCAGGGGGTGGTGGCGAACCCTGCTGTACTCTTTCACCACAACTTTCTGTCCCTCTTTCTTCCTGTTTTTGTTGTACCTGTATTTCACAGGGCCAGCCTTGTCACACTGTGTCACGCTGAATATCCCCGAGAACTACGTTAAGGGTACACGTGTCTGTGGAGTGCTCAGCCACTTGCACGTTAATTTCACGAGCAGGCTGTTCCGTTGATCGGATCAACTGGAACCCTCGATGTCGTAAGCAACGGAGTGCCAGCAACAACAAAATTCTCCATGAATTTGGTCATTCTTTAGATTTTTAAGAACTAAGCCTTGATTTAAATTAGTAAAACAGGTGTAAAAAAAGTTGTGGTTCTTTAGTCCGGGCTCACCAAATGTAACAGGTTAAGTTACAATTAAATTGTTCAAACTCTGTCAGAGTAATAATCAAAATGGAAACGAAAAATATTGCTTACACAATTTATTTGCACGCCATTCGCGACCTTTTCCATGACATGAGCTCTCCCTCTCTTCTCCAGGTCAGATTCAGGTCTGAACACAACTGATTGATTGATTAATCAAATGATTAATCAAACAATAGATTAGATTATTGGTTAAATAGCTAACCAATTAACTAATGAAGTGTAATTGAACTAGTGTGTGTGTTTATTATTTGTATAATGATCCTCCTGAGACAAGGCTTTAATAGTAGTCGGCAGTTCAGTCGTACAATCAGGAAGAGAAGAACGATGCTCGCAAACCCATAGATGTATGTCTCTTAGTGAAAACTGCTTGCTAGGAAGCGAAAGAGGCACAACGTGTGGAAGCGTAGGAAAATTGACCACTGATGTTCTCTCACAGTTCCTATTTATACCTATGGGTAAAACTGAATGTATGTTCGAAACCAAAGGGATATATATGTCTTGTCTATTATAACCTCCAAATGACCGTAGGGTTCTAACTCAAAGAAAGGAACCAAGATAAGTTTGACAAGCGGCCTCTTAAATTTCCAAATACTAACGCCGAAACAAAAAAAGAAATACCTCGTAGGAAAATCTAAATTAAGATTTCGATTCTTGACTAAGAGTTCAAGAAACGGTCTCTTACATAGAGTTCATATATTTAACTCATATGACAGTAAAGACTAACTAGAAGTAATATGCAACGAAGAGAGAGAGAGAGAGAGAGGGGGGAGGGAGGGAGAGAGAGAAACGTAGTCCTCAATTAATATTAATTTCATTTTTGTCCGACAAGTCAAGTGAAGCAACTGTGGACATGTTTCGGTGTTATTCTAGTCTCATCAGTGAAACATCGGTTCATCGTGCTTACCGAAGTAATGATGAATGCATTACTAAATAGATACACAAAATTGTACATTTGTTCTCGATACTATGCCCGCTGTTAAATAGATGCTGAAAGCAATGCAAGTGAGAGTCTTGATCCTCTTCAACCGACCTATATGTATCTTGTAATAATAGTAGTAGTAGCAGCAGCGCTGATCGGGCATAGTGTGAGCATAAGCCAGTCGCTAATATTGATTGTTCTATCATAAAGCTACGGCTTTCTAATCTTCTCAGGGTTAACTCGCTTCGGTATTTGCTATTGAGAAAAGCCGAGGAGCCAGAAACACGTCTAGTAGTCCGATAGAGGGTGACACTGATCAATAAGTATGATACATAGATGACAATTTTAGTAAATACTGCCTCGATTGCGTCTACTTTAGATATACGTATATATGTATATGCCTATGTGTGTGTGCGTGCGTGCGTGCGTGTATGTGTGTGTGTGTGTGTGTATTTTCTTCGTAAATCCTTTTAATTCGATCATTTTCTCCCTTCCAGTTTAGCTAGTCATTTGAGCTTGTAGGCGCAGTTACCTCCCTGGACGGCGGCTGTTTAAAATAGCTCGCCACTAGATGGCGCAAGCAGTGCTAAGATTCGGACACGAAGCCCTCGCACTTACTCTTTCGCATCGAGACACCGGAGCGTAAAGACATGACCTAGCTGGCTCTCGTATACACGCAGACAGCTAACAGACATGAGGTAGTTCACAGGAAATGAACATGGCCCTTCACTTATGAACTCTTTCCATTATCATTCAACTTGTATATATTTGAGACCGAGAATAAAGGTATTTAAAGTTACAGCCTTGTTCTATGAATTCATTGTACCGTGTTTCTTTATCGAATGACATGTTACAGCCTTCTGAACAGAGTCATTATTAGATGGCTTCACAGTGAGAATGGTACCACCTAAAAGCTGATGCTTCCCTGATTACGTTTCAAGATGTCTTTTATTCGTTTCTCCAGCGGCTTTGCATCTGTACTGTAGAGTGATATAGTAAACCACTATTCAGCCCTGAATAAGACTTATTTATCTACATCCCTTTATTTTATCGGATTTAATTTTTTTTTTTTTTGCTTTGTCTTCTATCCTTTTGGAGTCAAAAGTAAAATAAAATAAGAGAATACGAGTCAAGAGCTTATAATATTTCGTTTTCGTATTTTGTTTGCGAGATTCTTAATGTGAACCTGTGTGTTGAAACAGATATTGTTGTATCTCGTGAGGGATGTTATGCCTACAATAAACACACGTACTGGCTCGATTTCACTTCTTCATTATTACTAACCAATTGGTTAGCTATCTAACCAACTAACTAATTGATTGTTTGATTAATTAATCATTCGGTTAACCAATCAATCAGTTGTGTTTGCCAATGTTCTTTCTTGGCCATTCACGACCTCTTCAATGACATGTACTCTCTCTCTACTCCAGTTTCCCGTCTGAACACAACTGGTTGATTGATTAATCGAATGACTAATCAAATAGTAGATTAGATTGTTGGTTAATCAATTAACTAATGATAATAAAGAAGTGTAATTGAACCAGTGCGAGTGTTTATTATTGGCATAATGGTCCTCTCGAGATACAGCAAAATACTTGTCAGGAAAACGGATTTTATGGGAATGATGTGATCGATTAAATCGAGTCAAGTATTTGATTAGAACTCTTTTTTTTTTGAGCTCATAAGGAGAAAAGTAAAACCTGGTGAGATTTCTAGTACGGAGGTGAAATATTGTAAATAATTACGGCAAGACAATTTGTTTGTGGTACTTGATACTTGTAATAATGGATTTATGATTAGTCATAAAAAAACCTACAGAATGATATAAGTATAGCAGAGGTAATCACTGAGAAAGTGAGCCTGTATGCAGCAGATTGAAGTACTAGAAATAGCAGCAAATATATTCTTCAGGTTACCTCCTACAGTCTTATAGGAAAACGCATTGGGTAATATAGTCTTTGATATATATACACACTTGACAGCCACGGCCGTAACATCTTTGATCGTAGAGCTGCTCGACTGTACCATCTTTAAAAAAAAAGATATACTAGATTACGGGATGGTCACGACTGAAGCATCTTTGATGGCTGAGAGTCTTTTCGCTCGGCCTTGACCTAAAATTAAACAAGAACATTAGTAACATGTGAGAAGACAGGGTCGATTTAATGTTACAACAAAGTATAGGACTTTTATTTTTATTTTTAGAGTTTATCTTCTCACTTATGTTACTACTGTTCTTGTTTAATTTTAGGTCAGGGCCAAGCGAAGAGACTCTCAGCCATCAAAGATGCTTCAGTCGTGACCATCCCGTAATCTAGTATATGTAGGACTACGTTGCTTAACGTACCCTTTTTTTTCTTTTTTTAAGATGGTACAGTGTGATTTAAAGGAGATTTAGTGGTTATTTCTAGCAGTTCGAGCGATCACGTTGATCAGACATGGGTAGCTTTTTTCAAGAAGCGGATCACAGGAGACACGACTCATCGTCCGGTGGATCCCACTACTAAAAAATTTCAAGTTAATTTTTCGTGCCATTCAGAAAGTCCCGCGGACCGCACTTCACCCACGATTGACGTAAATGCTCCTTCGTCGACTCCTCACAGGATGTGTCATATAAATCAGAAGTTACTTACGCGTCACCTATATCTCCTTGCTTTATAATAACATCATTTGCACGTGACCTTTGGAAGTGGCAGTTTTTTATCAAGTCTTTCAGGATTTCTAAACGAAAATAAAACAAGATGAAACATTAGGTTTATAATTGAATTAATTAATTGTTTCCTCAAATTATTGACAACTAATACGAATAAAAAAAAAAAAATAAAGCAGGACTTAGATGATCTGCCAAAACATTCGTTATCTCAGGATCTCATGTCTATGCAATTAGATTTAAAATACGTTGGATGTATAAAAAGTTAGATAGTTGACATAGAGACTTTAGTCTCTCTCTATCACCTTTCAACAGCATTATATATGAAGAGACATTAGAATAATTTTACAGCATAATAAAAATAAGTTTTATTTTTTTGATGATGCTTGATTTCACAATTCCTGTCATTCAGCTTAGCAGCCGCTGATTAAGTTGTAATTTGGTATTGGAAGGTTAAGGGCTTCCTTGATGCCTGCCAGAGAAGCAAGTAGCTATCACCATCGAAGGCATCGAGGTGAAGTTTGCTTCGTTGAGGAGCGAGGAGTTGTCACGTAGAAGGTCTGTCGCGCAACTGCCTAACAAAGTAAAACTCACTCTTTAAGTACCAGTTTTACTACGCATGCGCACTCGAGGGACTTCCGGTGGTGAAGTCCCTTGCGCATGCGCAGAATAGTACTTCCTCAATGGCGGCTATAATTTCACGCCACTACAGATGTTAAGTAAGTAGACATAAATGGATCTCAGTCGCCTTCGACGACTGAGATTCAGTTGTTCGATCAATTGATGTGCCTGTTCATTGAGTTAGTGTGTGAATGGCTGAATATTCTACAGACACCTGTTCCTCTGACTGAACTTTCTGGCAGAAACAGCGTGATATAGCGTGTGACAAGGTGGACATTTGAATTACAAACCATTGTAGCAAGTGGGAGAAAGTTTGCTTTATGTATATGAACATAATTTATTGCTATATCAATACAGAAAATGTTCATGCGATACAAGAAAAGGAACATTCAGATGAAACATGTATGACAAGTGCAGAAAGGAAGAAATTCAATATTCGGGCTAATTTTTGTACATCAATACATATTCTTGTTGCAGTAGTGTGTTTTCTTCTTCCATCGTGTCAGGCTGAATATGTAGAGGTAACACCACCAAAGATCGGAATCACCCTCAAGTTTTCACCATCAAATGAGTTATATTTGTAGGCTCTGTTCACAAAAGGTTTTAGTCATACCACCAGAGTATTACGTGAACAACAGCCGTTGATTGAACCGAACAAAATTTGCGCACATGATTGACTTGTGGTTTCTATGTGGCAAAACGTGGGGTCGAATCCAACTGTTACATCTACACTCTTTGAAGTACAATCCATCCGACTGGCCTCCATATGGTTTTCGTCTACCAAATCTCATTCACAAGGCTAGGCTCGACCCATGGCGATCTTAAATGACACTTTCCCAAAATGCTATGCGCTGGCATAGAACACAAAACCATGTGGTTAGGAAGCGAAATTCATAGTCTTTTACTTATGTTATCATTGTATCTAAAAAGGCGATAAGTTGGCAGGACCGTTAGCAAGTCGGGCAAAATATTTAGCGGTATTTCGTCTGTTTCTACGTTCTGAGTTTAAATTCCTCCGAGGTCGACTTGAGTTTTTAATCCTTTCGGAATCGATGAAATGAGTACCAGTTGAGCACTGGAGCCGATGTAATCGACTAGTCCTCCTCCGCCAAAAAATTTCAGGCTTTGTGTCTATGGTAGAAAGGATTATTTTTGGATCTAAAGACTCTTTATGTTTTGAGTTCAAATGCCATCGAAGTCAACCTTTCCTTTCATACTTTCAGGGTCGATAAAATAAAATACTAGGAAACTAATGGGGTCGATGTAATCGACTTACCTACTCCCTTCAAAATTGCTGGCGTCGTGTCAAAATTAGAAACAATTGTTGTATCTAAAGAAGACCTCGTCATTGGGAAAAGAGTTCCTTAACATTCTTCATGGCACACCCATTAAAGCTGAATATATAAATTCAAGAAAAAGAACTTCGTTAAAACACAAAGGAAATCTCCACGTTCTCAACCATTTTGGCTCTATGGCGCATTTCGTATTGAAAGTAAAAACAGTCGCACTTCGTATGGAAAGTTAAGAAGAAAAAAAACGTTTTAAAGCTTAAAATTTTGAAGAACAATATGAAATGAACAACTATTAATATCTTTTATCTTTTACTTGTTTCAGTCATTAGACTGCGGCCATGCTAAGGAACCACCTTGAAGAATTTTTAGTTGAATGGATCGACCCCAGTAAAAGCCTGATATTTATTCTATCGGTATCTTTTGCCGAACCTCTATGCTACAGGGAGGTCAACACACTAACGCTAGTTATCAAGTGGTGCAGGGATGATGGACACACACACACGCACGCACGCACACACACACACACACATACACACACATATACACACACACACACAGATATGTGATGGGCTTCTTTCAGCTTCCGTCTTTCAAATCCACTCACAAGGCCTTGGTTGGCCCGTGGCTATAGTGGAAGACACTTGCCCAAAGTGCCATGCAATAGAACTGAACCCAGAACCGTATGGTTGGAAAGCAAACTTCTTACCACACAACCACGCCTATGAAAACCTTAACTAATTTATTTACAAATCCGTGCGTCTTCTCTAGTCAAACGACGTTCGCATGTCTTAACGATATTTATACTTCAGCTAACATATTTATCATTTCACGCACGAATGTAGCCGATAGCACGTTTCACTTGGAATTGACGTCAGCTAGATAAGCACATGTAATATATTTTTTTTTCCTTTGTACCCAAATTTGTGTCTAATTGCACAGTGACTAAATCTAAGATTTTGTGAGTTTCTATGGATACCTCGAACCGAAAAGAAGTTAAAATGACCTTCCATTATTCGATACACCGGTCCTGGTTAGGGGTTTAACAAGTAGTTTGCTGATGTGCACACTATTCCATTTTAGACAGTCAAGATCTTGATCTATACCTTAGTCTCAGTTGTGAAGGTTAAAGCCGGGACCAAGGTGCCGCGCAGTGGGACTGATCCTGAAGCCACGTAGTTGCGAAGAGAGCTTCTGAATTACACAGCCATACCTGTTTCCATGTAATAAACCTCATCAATTAATCATTGTTGGGTGTTTTGCTAATTAATGGTTTATGTGTTTTCTATGCAACATTTTAAAGGTTTACTGAGGTGGTCCAATTTTAGTTTTTCTTTTTGACACAAATACACTGTTTGTCTGTAGAATGACTTATGAACCTTACAAAATATCAAGAAATGTTTTTATAACATTGATAAAATATTTAATTGAAAATTATTGTATGTTATTGGTGCAGGTGTGGTTGTGTGCAATGTGGTCTTGGTTTCAGTTCCACTACGTGACATCTTCGTAAAGTGTCATCTACTATAACCCCAAGCCGACCCAAGCCTTGTGAGTGGATTTGATTGACAGAAACTGAAAGAAGCCCGTCGTATGCCTGTGTGTGCGTATATATGTATAAAAAGATAAAAGATATTAATAGTATGTATGTATGTGTGTATGTATGTATGTATGTATGTGTTTGTGTGTGCATGCATGCATGCATGTATATGTGTATGTGTGTATGTATGTATGTGCGTTTATATCTATATGTGTGTGTCTTTGTGTTTGTATTGGGTTTGTTTCCCACCACCGCTTGACAGTCGATGATGGTTTGTTAACGTCTACGTAACTTAGCGATTCGGCAAAAGAACCCAGTAGAATAAGCACCAGAGGTTGAAAAAATAAGTACTGGGGTTCATTTATTCGATCAAAACCCTTGAAAGTAGTGTCCTTGCATGGCCGCAGTTCAGTGACTGACACAAGTAAAAAAATAAAAGATAAAACATATCAAACTACGAACCTGAAAACATAAGAAATATGATTATGGTAATTTTAAGAATTCTTAATATAATGGTTTCAACTTTTGACACAAGGCCAGCAACTTCGAGGGGGAAGGGGCGGGTAAATCAACTACATCGACCCGAGTACTCAACTGATACTTATTTTATCGACCCAAGAATTTTAAATATATATATTTTTTAAATCCAGATTAATATCAATATCACCTAAAAAAGATTTTAAAATTTTTTTATAAGAATTTTAAAACAAAATTAAAACAAATATTTCTGGTGGTATTGACATTGATCTGGATAGAAGAGGTGTTGGAAGGGTGGTTGTAAAAATGAATGGGTGTGTTGTTTAGGAGAAACCTATTGCTAATGCATTATATATATATCTTTTGTTTGATTACGCCTATTTTTAGAACGTTTACGCAGGTTTCAATAGCTCAACAAACGTACTTGAACACGTCATTCTGATCTCATTCATGGTACTCCAAACTTCATTCATATGATATGACAACATGAATATATGCATATGAACGGTTGTGCGTGTGTGTG
>NC_068983.1:103148074-103150967 GCF_001194135.2 Octopus bimaculoides
GCCTGGCTTAGTGGTTAGGGTGTTGCATTCACGATTGCGAGATCGTGGATTCAATTCTCAGACCGGGTGTTGTGTTGTGTTCTTGAGTAAAACACTTCATTTCACGTAGCTCTGCGAACACTTCGTCATCTGACGTTTGGCACGTCGCGTACCTGTACAGGTAATGTCGATTTGGTGGCGGGAGTTAGCTTATATACAGCATAAACATTTGATCACTATAAACAAACCATTTGTGTGGTTGTTCAGCAAGAAATTGCAGAACCTTCACACGTCTTCTAACGACGGGAGGGTCGTTGGACGACACAGTAGATCCATTCGGAGGTGAAACCCCAGTTGAGGAGTCCGGGAATTGTAGGGAGCGTGGAGTTATCCCTTAATTTCCATTACTCCCAGTTCTGTTCTGGCCTAAAACATTTGTATCTGTCACGGATCCATCTGTATGTTCAATAGATTTCCCAAGGGTGGAGGAGGTTCACATTATTTCTGACAAAACTGTCGGGAAAGCAGCTCTTCTCGGAGAAAGATACATAAAACTTGCAATCAAAATAGAGCTAGTCATTTTGCAACGCTTGTCACTGGAACATACTATGAAGAACAAGCGAGTGGCGCACGCACACACACACAACCGTTCATATGTATATATTCATGTTATCATATTACCATATGAATGAAGTTTGGAGTACCATGAATGAGATCAGAATGACAAGCTTTTGTTACTTAAATTCAATGACGTACAGATGTCTCACTGTCGTGTCATTTCTTGATCCGTTTCGTATCTTATAAAGTTCTACGGTGATGGATGCGTGGTGAAAAGTCATATCCACGTACATGCAAAGATGAAAGTAGATCAGAGTAATCAGGCTGACTATGAGACAGTATCATCTGACAAGATGAGGCAATCGTTATGTATGTATGTATGTATGTAGGTAGGTAGGTAGGTAGGTAACCCAGCGGTCCACTCTCCGTATGTATGTGACCTTATCTATCTATCTATCTATCTATCTATCTATCTATCTATCTATCTGTCTGTCTGTCTGTCTGTCTGTCTGTCTGTCTACACACGCGCGCACACTCACACGCACACACACACACACGCGCATATTGGCTTCAAATTTTGGCACAAGGCCAGCAATTTCGGGGAAGGAGTGAAGTCGATTACATCGACTCCAATACTCAACCGGTGCTTACTTTATTGACCCCGAAAGGATGAAAGGCAAAGCCGACCTCGGCGGAACTTGAAATCAGAACGTATAGACGGACGAAATGCCGCTAAGCATTTCGCCCGGCGTGCTAACGATTCCGTCAGTTCGCCGCCTTTGGCTTCATATATATTGACAGCGAGTCAACGGCCATCCAGTTGAAACAATTGGGAATGCGAGACCGCTTGCTTTCGTCACAGCAACCTTTCAATAACTCAAGTAAGACGGAACGACTCACTGCTGTAGTGATAAAAGAACTCGGACATTACAAAAATGACATAGCAGCACCCTGCATAACACATGTACCGGATTACTCATAAATCAAACATCATGGAACTAGTTACAGATGCATCTGGATCTGCCACCCGGAAAATTAACCCAAGTAATCAAGGACAAGCATTGCAATTCGCATTCGGCACGAAGCTTCTAGATAAATTCCCTCGATGAATCAATGACATACTTGAAGATGTGTAGTAGGTGGATTACAATATTAAAGGAGTAAACTCCGGATATGACTTGCCCAGATGAACTAACAGAGGTATGAAGAGATGCCATAAGGTTAAGCGCCCTTTATGGACGTGAAACCCAGGGTAACCCCATACACCAGCCATAACTATTTTTATCTATCTATCTATCTATCTATGTGCATGTGTGTGTGTGTGTGTGTGTGTGTGTGTGTGTGTGCGTGCGCGTGTGTGTATTTAATAGCATACCTTTATATAAAATGCCGACCCTTTTACTAATGATAGAAAATGGGGTATCAAAACTATGAGAGAAACCACTGATAAATGTCAACAATCGAGTAAATATCTGTACCTACACAGAAGCATACAGACATACAGAAGCACTTTAAAAATCTGATACAGTTGTAACGTATCGGTAAAAGTGTTAGCATCTACACAAGGCGCGCACACATATCAAACATCCATTTTCCCAGGAATCAAACGGAATTGTACAGCTGGATTCCCTTCCTGTTGCAAATCCCAAGAAAGGTAATATTTCCCCATGCCCAGATATGCTTGGAAACAAAAGGCAAAGACACAGCTTACATGACAGTGACACCTGCTGGCCACAATCACGCTATTTCAAAGAAAGGATACAGCAAAATACACACACGCGTGCGCGTATATTTGTATATATATGCATTCATGTATATATACATATACACATACATACTCACATACTCACATACATACATACATACATACATGTTGTTGTTGTTGGCACTCCGTCGCTTACGACGTCAACGGAACAGCCTGCTCGTGAAATTAACGTGCAAGTGGCTGAGCACTCCACAGACACGTGTACCTTTAACGTAGTTCTCGGGGATATTCAGCGTGACACAGTGTGACAAGGCTGACCCTTTGAATTACAGGCACAACAGAAACAGGAAGTAAGAGTGAGAGAAAGTTGTGGTGAAAGAGTACAGCAGGGTTCGCCACCATCCCCTGCCAGAGCCGCGTAGAGCTTTTAGGTGTTTTCGCTCAATAAACACTCCCAACGCCCGGTCTGGGAATTGAAACCACGATCCTATGACCGGAGTCCACTGCCCTAACCACTGGGCCATTGCGCCTCCACTCATACATACATGAGCCATCAATGGAACTGTAAAGATATGTAAAACTTTCCAAAAATTTAGCACATAAATACATATGTATGCATCTAGACATAAAAACGCATCCATAAAACAAACA
>NC_068983.1:103152705-103155261 GCF_001194135.2 Octopus bimaculoides
ATATATATATATATATATATATAAAGGTTATTTGCCAACATAATGTGGCAGTGCTGGATGGGACGAATGCTATTGTTGTTTAGCCCCAGGAAACGTTGTTCACAGCTAGCTATACGACACAATATCTGTGTCCTTATATTTTCGAACAGGGAGCTTAGCACCCCCATCCACCACAAAGCAATGCCTGTAGACCGGTTTCTAAGTTATTGCCCTTTATCAGCCCAGAGTAGTACCTCAGCTAGACGGCACTGCTGAATTCCCGTTCGAAAATATATAATTTTCAAAGTGACACATAGGCGCTGATCTAATAAATAGAAACATTATTATTTCTAAATCTCTCAAGGAGAGATATTCAGTAGCAGTACTTTAAAGTAAAGACTATTTGCCAACATAATGTAGCCGTCCTGGATGGGACGAATGCTACTGTTGTTTTGCACCAGGAAACGTCGTTTCCAGCTGGCTATACGACACAATATCTGTGTCGTTTCCTGGGGCTAAACAACACTAACATTGAAAGAGAGAGAGAGAGAGAGAGAGAGAGAGAGAGAGAGAGAGAGAGAGAGAGAGAGAGTGAGGGAGAGAGAGAGAGAGAAAGAGAGAAAGAGAGAGAGAGAGAGAGTGTGTGTGTGTGTGTGTGCGTGCGCGCGCGCGCGTATATTCCTTATGCATTCCAAAATTGGGTTGCCTATTTTGACGCATAGGGCATCAAAATATTCAGTAATTTTGGGGCTACCAAATAAAATATATTTTCGTTTACATATATTCTACGTTATCTCAACAACCAGCTATAGTTATTTGAAAGACACTGCTCTACAACGACCAGGTTTCATTAGAAAGTGAAAATAGTTTCACACTTTCAGTTTCAACCAAAATTACAAAGTGTTGCATTACGAGAGTGACGATGTTTCAATAATGAAAGTCATGTTTTGCCGAATTGGTCACATCTGTACTATAATAAAGAAAGCAGCTTATCATCTGTAATGCGATAAGGCTATAATATTGTTTCACTTTCATTCTTTCACTTTTAATTCTAATGTGATAACATTAAGATCATCTTATTTCTATTATATTTGAAATAAATGAATAATTTACATCCGAATATGAACAACATTACGCATCGTCAACTTTCCATCTTCACGGCCACCACAGCAGAATGCTGTGTCAGTGTATGTGTTGACTGACATAACGAACGGCTGGAGGTGAAACTCTTGACAAAAACAATGAGGCGGCAGCTCCAAGGTACATAAAAATACACATTTACCGTTCAATTACCAGTTAATAATTATCGCAACAGTTACAAAGTTGCAACGTATTTACAGTTACATGTACTTCTATTTGGTTAATTTATACTGCATACAAAAATAAAAACATACTACATACATACAAATGCTTACAAAAATAGGGATTAATGTATAATTTCTTTCTATGTTGATAATTTTTTGTTTACAATATTTGAAAAAAATATGCCACTAAAGAAAAGACGTAATCTCTCCAGAAACAAATATAAGGCGAGAGTCTGAAGAGAGAAGTGAGATGATATTTTCTCAAGATCAGCAAATGCATGAAGCAGCACTTAATGCTGGATCATTAAATCAATGTTTTAATGATTAGACAGAGGTCCAGTAGAATAGCTCTCGCAAACAGACTACGTACAAATTCATTCTTCACAACTCTTGAAACTGTTTTCAGATATGATCCATCTCATTCTTATAAAAATGATAACTCTGTCCAAATTGGTGTGCTAAACACAAATTGCTGTTTCTGTAGAGGCTTAAAATTTTCAAATGAAACATATGGTATGTGCTGCTCAGGTGGTCAGGTAACATTGCCAGCACTAACAGCCCCTTTCAACCTTTTATAGATCCTCTAGAAGGCACTGCCATCAAGTCAAAGGATTTTCTGAACAATATCAGACAATACAACTCTGCATTTCAAATGACATCGTTTACTGCATCTAAGAATGAATTTACGCCGACGTCAAAGTTCAAGGGCAAGTCCATCACCTCATTGGGTCCTTGTTACCCACAAATGAACAACCACAATTCCTCCAGATTTACTTTATGAGTGATGTAGAACAACAAACCCGAAAGAGGTGACAAAATTTCAGATGATGGGTCGTGTTAGACACCGCGCCGACTGCTACAAAAGAGAGTGTAGTAGATATGTATCCTGTCGTAGTGAGTTGGTCTGTTGGGTTTGAGTAAACTGCAGAGACTCGGTAATCGGAGTATAATTTCATTTATTTAGCATAAATGATACTGCGTTGAGCGGACATCGAAACATATCATTACATTACAAACGTGTATAACTAGCTACGAGTTATATGCGGAGAAAGCATGTATTTGGTTCAGCTTGGTTGATAGCAGTGAAAACCGCTTTTCTGGGTTGTTGCATATCTCAGCTGAGTTGATAGCAGTTAAAACCGCTGTTCGTACGTTCGAGTCTGAAATTGGTTTCTGGATAGTACTGGATAGTAGAGGAGCTTTATACTGTAGTCTACTACGTTCTTAAGAGAATATACCATAACTATATATATATATATATATATATATATAT
>NC_068983.1:103156167-103158785 GCF_001194135.2 Octopus bimaculoides
TGTACCACTCCATAACTGACTTTGTTCCTTTGTTTCAGAAAAACTGATATTCTTTTATGAAATCTCTTACAAACACGCTACAGATGGTATACATTCTGATTATATTGGAATTTGTTCTAACAGGTTTTTTCTGGAAAATTAACAGGAGTCAACTTGGATCTAGTCTTTCTCATTCGCAAAATGAGACTCCCCACCCCCGCCACTTAATTTTGCTCAGATTGCTTTCAATTTTGGTGTATCGATGCAACTCACAATTTTGATTACGACCAACCAATTACTTTATCTCGTAAATTAAAGAACCTGATGTTATTTGGAATTAAATTTGGGAAATTTGGGTAATTTTAGCCAATCAACAGGCAGCGTGGCATTAGCAGCTTGTTACCATGACAACCGCACGCTGTGCTGTGATTCACTGTTGTCTATATTGATTTTTCACACTTAGTATTTTTACCTATTTTTCATTTCATATATTTTTGGGACTCATTGACTCAGTTAGGTGGATTTATGATTTCACTAGGTTAATTATATTCATAAAAGTTTTAATTAGGAGTATTTCTTAAACCGTTAGCTTTACATTTCAACAGCTTAACTGAAATTTAGCCCATGTAACAGGAACTGAGAGGGATATCGTGGAACAGAGAAACTGTGGGTGATACAGATAATTTGACCATATTTTTTTAATTCTGCATGCAAAAGCATATAAGATACAAGCATCCTTTTCCTTGGGACAAAGTCTTTGTTGACCAGTGTTATTTTTATCGTAGTTTACAAATCCGAGCATAGAAACATTACTCAACTTTGGAGTTTTGGAGACAGACGCCCCTTTTCACACACACGCATACACACATGCACTTATATACTAATGACGTACATAAATACATGGCAGTATGCATAAAGTAAACACATGAAGACAGATATATTAATATAACAAATTTTTTTAAATGATAAAAACGTACAATCATTGAAGAGACATAAGAAACAGTAAGATGATACATGTTGATTTTATTAGGTATTTCTGTTTATTTTGAAACCTTCAATGAAATTAGGTATTTCTGTTTATTTAGAAACCTATAATGAACAGGTCAGACGCTAAGCTAAAAAAATTCACCTTAAAGTTGACACTGATCCTCAGTTTTTTCGACTTTTAAACCTCTGTAACTTTTTCTCCAATTTTTTCTCCGCAACATGATACCTTCAAAGCAATGAGACTAGAAGGCTACATTATTATAGCCGATTTTCAGATTTTTTACTTCCTTTTAAAAAATGTACATTTTGTGAATATAAAAAGCTAGACCCATCAACTTTGTTTTCTTATAACTTTCAGAAAAATGGTTACTTTTTCATAAAATTTTCTGTAATTACCTTTCAGATTGTGTAGATTATGATTATATCGGAATTTAATATATATATATTAAAAAAAAATTTTTTTTTAATGGCGGCTCGCACACATACTTCAGAATATTTTTCAAAAACAATTTCAAGTTTCGTTTCGTAGATGCAAATATGATGCATGTCTGCGTGCCCGTCAGTTTTCTATTTTTCATATTAAATTCCGATATAATCCGAATGTAAACCAGTTGAAGCATAATTGTAGAAAATTTCATTAAAAAATATCCATTTTTTTCTGAAAGTTATGAGGAAACAAAGACGTGGGGGGGACACATTTATGTTGGTACGCCATATACATATACATACATATATATGTGTGTGTGTGTGTGTGTGTGTGTGTGTGTGTGTGTGTGTGTTTATGTGTGTATTTATATAGTTTATAAATGTTACGTGCACGACAATATTTTGAAAAAGTCTAATCATTCATTTCATATGTATCTATGTAGGTGTGGATGTATGTGTTTGAAACCGATAAATATAATTTACGATAAAAATTTGCAGTTTCATTTTGATTAAAATACCAGATACATTCGTTTAGCGTCTCCGACTGTTGTTTCTGTTTCCTTCTACCAGTGTAAAACAAAATGCATTTTAATAGATGTAGGATATATATATTGGGTTGGGCAAACTGTTCGTTTGCTTTTTTTTCCCGTTGCGCATGTTTACTCGTTAGATATCTGACCTCGTTTGCTTCTGTTTGAGCTTGCGACGAGACATGTATTTTGTCTGCTTGAGATCTTAATCTTTTTGACCTGACTCAACTCTATACTGTTTTTCTCCCCCCATCGTTTTCTCTCTCATCCTTTCTCTAATTCCCTTTTTCTCCCCTTCATCGTTTCCTATCTGTCTCTCTCACTCCTCCTCTTTCTCCTGTTCTCTCTCTCTCGTTGCTCACACGTGACCATTGTCCATCTTTCTTTTCATCATGTGATTATCTTTCTTTTCCTCGTGTGATCATCTTTCTTTTCTTTCAGGATTGTCCTAAGGACTGGACGTATCCTATCTCTCTCTTCTATCTTTTCTCTTGTCACTGCCTTTGAGTGTGAAGTAAAATAGGTCCAGCTATGGATTGTTACATCCCGCGTCTTTAACATTTAAGAAATAATCGTTAATTACACAATGGTCTTATTCTTGACAATTACTGGTACTGTTTGTAGGAATGAATGAATGAATGAAGGAAGGAAGGAAGGAAGGAAGGAAGGAAGGAAGGAAGGAAGGAAGGAAGGAAG
>NC_068983.1:103159296-103160764 GCF_001194135.2 Octopus bimaculoides
AAAGAAAGAAAAATGTAAGGGTGAAAGAAAGAAAGAAAGAAAGAAAGAAAGAAAGAAAGAAAGAAAGAAGGAAAGAGAGAAAAGAAAGAGAGAAAGGAAAAGAAAGGGTGATGGAAAAGAAAAATGTAAGGGTGAAAGAAAGAAAAATGTAAGGGTGAAAGAAAGAAAGAAAGAAAGAAAGAAAGAAAGAAAGAAAGAAAGAAAGAAAGAAAGAAAGAAAGAAAGAAATAGAGAAAGAGAGAAAGAAAGAGAGAAAAGAAAGAGAGAAAGAAAGAAAGAAAGAAAGAAAGAAAGAAAGAAAGAAAGAAAGAAAGAGAGAAAGAAAAAGAAAGGGTGATGGAAAAGAAAAATGTAAGGGTGAAAGAAAGAAAGAAAGAAAGAAATAGAGAAAGAAAGAAAAAAAGAAAGAAAGAAAGAAAGAAAGAGAAAGAAAGAAAAAATGAAGGTTGATAGAGAGAAAGAAAAACAAAACAAGAAATTATTGATGGAAAAAATTCAAAACGAAGAGGAAAACAACGAAATAAAGTCGGAAAAGAAACTTAAAGAAAGCAAGTCAGATAAAAGATATGAAAATTGCTGGAATATTTACCATGCTTTAAGTTGGAAAATAATTTGTTCTGTTTCCGAATCCAAGGCACCAAATCGTGACATTCGAAATCAGTTCTCTGTTCCTGTGGTTTTGATATCACCGCAATTACTTTGTCATAGACACTAGGTGCCATTCTTCACTGATTCTTTTACTCTTGTAAGTAAAGGAACGAATAATGATAAGTTCGAATATTAATTAAACTCTCAGCAATCGATTCGAAATTGTGATGTTAATTTTTGTTTTGATTTTCCACGCCAGTGCATGAGGCTAATTAACAGGCCATGTTGTCAGCTTAATATACACACAACTAACTGTTGCGCACCACTCATATAAACAGTCTGTTTGTCATTCTTTCTCTCTCTCTCTCTCTCTCTCTCTCTCTCTCTCTCCTTTAATCAATATGTTCTCTCTATTAGACAGTCACACGCACACATATCTTTCTTTCAAGAGTTCGTAACATACACTCTCTTAACGTTACCCTTTGTTCGTTCGTTTCTTTCTTTCTTTCTCTCTCTCTCTTTTTCTTTCTTTTTCTATCTTTCTCCCTTTCTTTCCCTCCTCTCTCTCTCACACACATACACACAAGAACATACGCACGCGCATCCATCCACTCACGCCCCCCCACACACACACACGTACGCACACGCACACGTATACGCACGCACGCACGCAACACACACAAACATACACAAACACACACACACACACACACATACACACACAACCGTTGGTGCTTTCTCTTTATCCTCTTGTTCGTCTTCTTTCTTTTGCAGTAAACCTACACAAGCGTGATCCTCCCCCCCCCCTACTCAAACACCCTCACTGCAACTTTGTTTCTACACAACTTTCTGAAAAAAAAGTATATTTTTAATGAAATTT
>NC_068983.1:103161368-103164639 GCF_001194135.2 Octopus bimaculoides
CTATAGCTTCGGGCCGACCAAAGCCTTGTGAGTGGATTTGGTAGACGGAAACTGAAAGAAGCCTGTCGTATATATGTATATATATGTATGTGTGTGTGTGTTTGTGTGTCTGTATTTGTCCTCCCAACATCGCTTGACAACCGATGCTGGTGTGTTTATGTCCCCGTAACTTAGCGGTTCGGCAAAAAGAGACCGATAGAATAAGTACTAGGCTTACAAAGAATAAGTCCCGGGGTCGATTTGCTCGACTAAAAGTGGTGCTCCAACATGGCCGCAATCAAATGACTGAAACAAGTAAAAGAGTAAAAGAGTATCATCAAACGCATATCTATTTCACGAGCAGACTGTTCCGTTGAATCCAGCTGGAGTACTCGTCGTAAGCGACGGAATGCTTATCTTTCGTCACTAATAAAGGTAAAGAGGTAAAAGACTCCCCTTGGTCATGAAAGACCATGGGATTGCACCTAGAAAGTTACCCTCCGAGGCACAAGTCAGGGTAAGGTTGCTTATGGAAGACCAGCAGTCACCCAAGCATACCAGTTTCACCTCTCCACGCCACTGATGTTCTCCGAGAGAAAGACAAAGGCTGATACAGATTAGCGCCAGTGACGTCACAACTCATTTCTGCAGTTGAGTGAATTGGAGCAACGTGAAATAAAGTGTCTTGCTCAAGAACACAACACACAGCTCTGTTCGGGAATCGAACTCACTATCTCATGATTGTGAGCACTACGCTCTAACCACTGAGCTACACGCCTTCACAAAGGCAAAGTCGACCTAGGTGACATTTGAACTCAGGACATAAAGACGGACGAAACGCCGCTAAGCATTTTGCCTGACCCGCTAACGATTCTGTGAACTCGCCGCTTGTTGTCACTAGTGAGACGCTAATATCTGAATCTTTCTTCACACTGTTCTGTCAACTTTTATCAGCTGCAACCACTCTGCCATTCTTCATTGATAATAAATTCAGGAGAGATTTGTTTGACCGTTGACTGAACACTATTCAATTTTTTTTCTCCGTGTTTTTCTCCTTGTCTCCGTATTCTTTCTGTTGAAGAGCGTAGCTCGAAACGTCAAAGACTTTCCGTATTCCCGAGCGTCATACTAATATATACTTTTGTTATTTACACCACCTGTCCTCGTCTGTTGTTATTATTTGTATATTCTCCCATATATATATATATATACATATACATGTACATATACATATACATATGATGCTCAGTATAGAAAATACGTAGTAGTATTCAAATGATATGAACTCACACTCCGAAGTCTTTACTGAGAGCTAAGTCCGCAGAGTGGCTATAAGAAGAATCCAGATGAACTGATATGGAGATAGTGATACAAATAAACACCTTTGGGCTTGATATATAAAATACACACACACACACACACACACACGCTTGTATGTACATACATACATACATACATACATACTGGGAGAGAGAGGGAAAGAGAGAAACAAAAACTGAAGCAGAGAGTTATTATTTTGGGTTTCCCTCATACCTAGTTTGTTATTAGAAAGATCGCAAAACATTACGGCAAAATACACTGATCCATTGACATAAGAGGGAAACCGCTGCACCGGAATGCTAAGGGACATAACTTTTCTCCCCATGTATTAGAGTTATTTCCCTTGACACTTTTTTTATCGTCAGCAGAAGTAAAAATTCCGAGTGTAGATGACATATAAATTCTTTTAGCTATGTATGTTGCTGTGTGTTGTGTTCTTGAGCAACACACTTTATTTCACGTCGCTCCAATTCACTCAACTGCAGAAATACCATCTCGGACCTCATACCCTTGACCTCGCGGAACATTGAGAATGTGACGGCTGGAAATAAAGACGGGTAGAGTAACACTCGGCTAGTACTTATTTCAGTTGAGTAGACTAGAATAACGTGAAATGAAGGTCATTAATCAACGATACAATGGCTTAATCGGTTCAGAAATCGAACCTACGTATTTATTACCGTGAGTCCAACAGCCTAACCGCTAGGTCACTTGAAATATCTCACAGCTCGAGTAGTTCTTCATGAAAAAGTCGGGTTGTGACCAAACAGAAAAATGGTTTTGTATATTATATTTATTCACTGATTCTCTAGTCTCGCCTATCCTCTTTGACAGTGAATAATAAAGGTGAAAGCGTGTGGCTACGTGGTTAGGGCATTCAGCTCAAGAACGCAAGGTCATGAGTTTGATTCCTCGCGGCGCGTTTTGTCTTGGAACAAGACTCTTTATTTCACATTGCTCCAGCCTAATCAGCTGGTCAAAATAAGTAGGACCTGTATTTCAAAGGGCCAGCCTTCTCACATTCTGTGTCACGCTGAATTACCCTGAGAAGCACGTTAAGGGTACGCGTGTCTGTGGAATTTTCAGCCATTTGCACATTAATTTCACAAGCAGGCTGTTCGAGTGATCCACCCGTCGATAAACTGGCACATCCGCAAGTTTAATAAGAGAAGGACTGATTTTTTTACTAGATAAATCATTTTGAGAAAATATTTTTAAAACTACAATAAAAGATGTATATGAAAGTGATAGGACAGTTGGATTAAACGACTAATATTCTAAAATGAATTCAGTTTATGATTGACACGTCACAACTTGTCAAATCTTGTGACGCAAATTTGCTTGTAATTTACCCTAAAGATGTCATCATTGTCATCAGTGCTTATCAAATAACATTACCGTTGACATGATAGCTATTATTTCATTACCAGAGTAAGTAAGCTAAGTACTGGGAAATATATATAAATAAAGAAGAAAGTAATTGCAACAAAGATGGTATATAAATCAAGCTGACGTGACAAGGTATCTAATGAACGATTAAGCTTATCAAGAAAAGGTGTTGACATTTGTGTTTAGTGTCTATAATAACAGCAAAACTTCAGCACAAAAGATTAGGTGACAAATAAAATAAGCATTCGCAGAAAAACAGACCTTGACATTAAACACCTCCCATACATAAATAAGTGTCAGCATATTCAAATCGTGGAAGAGAAGAAAGCTAACGTGGAATAAAAGATGAAACGGGGAACAAATATTAATGGACAGCTAATATTTTTTTTTTTTTTTTTAGTATAAATAGGAGATAACTCCAGACGTGTTTTAGGATCTAGCTTCCTCAGCAGAGTATGAATGTTCTGTGGTCATACAATATACCACATTCAAGCTTTTAGAAGATTATTTTGACCGCAGTATTTATTTAATTAAAACTCATCCGTTGAATACACACACACACACACACACACACACATATATA
>NC_068983.1:103165360-103174917 GCF_001194135.2 Octopus bimaculoides
AGAGAGAGAGAGAGAGAGAGAGAGAGAGATGCAGGAAGTAAATTGACACCTTTAATTTTCAAAATCTTTTATTTGATACGCAAAGCGAACAATTGAAATATAATCGATAGGTAGGACTACATACTTTAGTATTTAGTTGACATTCCCTTTGCAGTTTTTAATTCAGAAACTTCTTTTGGCATTGAACTGGTGAGCTTTGTGATTGTCTCTTGTAGAATTTCTGCCCACTTATCAAGTAACAATCGAAGCAGTTCATCTTTAGATTGAGGTTTCTGTCGGGTTTTTGTATAGCTCTATCTAGTATGCTCCAAATATTTTCAATTGGGTTCATGTCAGGAGATTAGCTCAGCCAAGGAAGCTTTTTGATTCTATTTTCAGTCAGCCATTGTTGATTCATTTTCTCTGTGTGGCATGGAGCCCCATCTTCCATTAAAAAAAAAAACTAATTTTTCGTTGTTCTCCTATGAATACATCGAAGTAGTCCTTGCTTAAGTATTTCGATGTATTCTTCAGAGCTTATGGTTCCAACACATTCTATCAGCTCAGAATGACCATTGCTGGTGACAGCGCCCCATACCATTACAGAGATACCACCATGTTTCACAGTTGGTTGGAGTCGTTTCAAATCAAATTCTTCATTGGGGAACCTCTAGACCCAAACACATCCACTGTCTGAAAATAATGCAAATCTGGATTCATCTGAGAAAACCACTCTATCCCAAAATGAACTGGATTTTTCTGACATCTCCATAGCCCATTTCTTTCTTTTCATGATATTAATTAGTTGAAGGAAAGGTTTTCTTCTAGCTGCTCGTCCATAATACCCAAGCATAGGCAGATATGTAACACACGTTCTTGGACTAACTTCTAGCTGTTTTGCATTGTCAGAAGCCTTCGAATGGGGGTTTGTTTTCTACAATTCTCTTCAAACAGCGAAGCTTCCTTTCCGTGGGCCCAGATCGGCCGGGATGAGAACCTGTTGATTCTTTTCCTTGTCTTTTGAATTGCACTATAATTCTATTAACAGTAGTAAGAGGAATTTGAAGATTTTCGGCAATTTTTCGCTGGCTAAGACCAGCCTCAGATTGCCCAACAATAAGACCTCTTTGAAAATCTGAGAGTTCTACTGATTTTTTTGTGCGTGGCATGGTTACACTTCGCAAATGTTTAATATAATGGCACCTGGAATGAAAAAGAATAATTACATTGCAAATTCTACACCGCTGGAAACATATTAAGATGCTTAGATCAGAAATTTTGAAAATCAAAGGTGTCTATTTACTTCCTGCATGTCTGTGTATATACGCACATACTTGAATGTAGGCGTCTCTCTGTGGTTTTACCGATCGGTGCGGAGGTATGGGCGCAACAAATCTAAACAGGATTGAAAATTGGTCATGTAACAGCCCAAATTGGTGATGTAACAGCCCCTTCTCAGACTATACCCACTCCAGACAACCAGATCAGAATATACCGCTGTTCAGACTACACCCCATGCTTGTGGACAAATAGCACAGATGTACCTCGCTTATAAAAGTTACCTCAGAGCATGTATAAATTTTGATATCACTCGATGAAGAATTAAAAGTTACATGTAAATTTCGATTTAAACATAGAATTATCAAATGCAAAATATATTATCGTGCGTTCCAACAACCATGCTCACACACACAGAAGACGTCTCAACGAACAAGAGCTAATGATGTATATATACCACCTTGAATAAATGTTGTTTGTGTTGATAGTCTGGAGTTCAGCGTTCCGTTAATTTCTTAATTTTATATAGGAAAGTCAGGTATACATCTAATGATGTATAACCCACTTTCCTATAGGTGTATATTCTGGGCTGGCTGTCTGGATCGGGTATAGTCTGGTATAGACCTTCCTCGTTTGCTTGCTGGGCCCTTCTCTTCTCTGGTCTGTCTGTTGACCGTATTTATAATAAACGTGGCAGCTAGAAGGACAGACATACTGCAGCAAAGTTTGTACCTAAATAGGTCAGCTCCTGTCCATTTGAACTTCGCCTGACATGGCTGAGGTCGTAGGTCAAAGGGAGATGATCAATCACTTTTTGACAGGAAAAAGAAAACCTGTTTTCGCGCCTGTTGATCGTGGGGTTTGGACGACCGAGAATTCTTATATTCGGTTTCGAATCTAGGCTTGGAGAAGGAAGTGTTAATTTTTACACATACAACGAAATGGCGTAGTAGTAGTAGTAGTAGTAGTAGTAGTAGTAGTAGTAGTAGTAGTAGTAGTAGTAGGAAGTATACGAATTGTGTGCGTGTAAGAAAGCTTCCAATAATGTGTAGTGGTTATATGCGTATCATGGTAAACAGATGCAAAAGGAATGTATATGCCTTTGAAGTAAACAAAGGAGTGAATCGATTCATAGTTTAAATAATTTATTCACTGGACTTAATTTGTGGTTGGTACACATAATTCTTCACTACATGCAAAATGTTGACAACTGCTACGAGTTGCTAGAAATAGAAACAGGGTACATCTGTGGAAATGATATGTCAGAAATGAATATGTTTGTGTGTGCGTGAGTGTACGTAGTTCATCTGAGACAGTAGTCTACCGCGGAACTTCGAACATTGCCCTGGTCTCTGCGGTCGCCAAAACCTGTTGTGTTGTATACCTTCCTCGTTTGCCTGCTTGGCCCTTCTCCTTCGTCTGTCTGTTGACCACCGTATTTATAATAACCGTGGTAGCTAGAAGGACAGACATACTGCAGCAGAGTTTGTACCTAAATAGGTCAGCTCTTGTCCATTTGAACCTCGCCTGACATGGCTGAGGTCGTAGGTCAAAGGGAGATGATCAATCACTTTTTGACAAGACAAAGAAAACCTGTTTTCGCGCCTGTTGATCGTGGTGGTTTGGACGACCGAGAATTCTTATATTCCGTTTCGAATCTAGGCTTGGAGAAGGAAGTGTTAATTTTTTACAAATGTACAAATGTATGTTTTACATAAATGTAAAGACAAATATCATAAGCCAATATTCTTTCGTTAATAAACATAACAATTTGTTCCTTGATGGTAAATCAGGCATAACTACAGATTCCTGCCCCAGCCCCGAATTTGGATGATCATAACTTTCAGAAAAATGGATATTTTTTAATGAAATTTTCTACGAATATGTGTTATATCATGTAGATTCCGAATATACAAAACTTTTTGGGGAAAGAGTTTTAGGAGGGTCTGGAGTAGGGAATTTGGAAAATTCACCGGCGTCCACTTCAAT
This sequence comes from Octopus bimaculoides, assembly GCF_001194135.2. Lineage (NCBI taxonomy): Eukaryota > Metazoa > Mollusca > Cephalopoda > Octopoda > Octopodidae > Octopus > Octopus bimaculoides. The sequence goes on from NC_068983.1 coordinate 103,168,607, forward strand.
TCGTCTTAACTTTCAAGAAAATAGATATTTTTTAATGAAATTTTCTACAAATATACCTCGGACTATGTAGATTTCGGAACATAGGAATTTTGAGGAAAACAATAGGGGGTTACTTTTGAGGACCGTTCCCCACTCGGAGGTGTTTCGGAACAAGTCGTCCATATTTGTTTCATTTTTTCCGTTTTCTGCGTTTGTGCATCCGTAGATTTCTAGTACTCTCACACATACAGACACACACACTCATCTATATGTAATTTTAAAAGTTCAAATGGGGAATTATTCTATTCAATGTCTTTCTGTTAGAAACGTTTAGACCTTTAAATAGTATCTTTAGCATAATGAGTTTTCTGATGACAGCGTCATTGCTTGCTGCTTCAAAAAAGCTAGCGGCGGACTCAGGCTCTATGGGTGTTGATTCTTCGAACAGAGTGGTGACATTTAGTAGAGATGACCCGGAAATTGTTCCTCTTCGACTACTATCGCAAACAGCAGTAGCTTTCTTCAAGCGAACACACGTCATTGATTGGTTGAAATTACCCAAATACGACAACTTTAACACGAAATAACTTCTAAAATAGGAAATTTTGTCAAAAACGTTCAGCGTAAACCGTATTCTACGTGAGAAATTCTACCAGTATTCGAAGTTTCAAACTGTTTAGCTAAAAAAATATTAATTACAAAATCTGTAATCGAGATGGAATAGATCCGGATTAGGTTCTGGAGTGCTAAATCAACAAGTTGTTATTTTTAAATCCCTGAGCAAATATTTTAGTATAGGTTGACAAAAGAGGATTAGTTCGAAGCGATAAGGAGAGAAACACTGAAATAAATCGGAAATAAAATGCCGAAGTGATTATTTGTCCTTTCACAAAGAGACGAAGCCGAGCTTGATGTTCAACTGCGGAAAACTATTTAGAAATAAAATTTGTAGCGTGACACAAGAAGCCAGCGCCATTCTGTGCGAGATCTCACCGGCAGCCATTACCATATCCGAGACAAGAGCGAGATCTCGCCTACAACTATGTTGCCATGTGCGAGATTCTCGTGGGCAACATCTATTTAAGGAGGCGTGTTAAGGAAATTTTCTCTCTTCACTTTCTCGCTTACGCTGAGAAACACTGCAAACTGGCAGCTCACAGTGGGTTCTTATCCTGCTCTAACTTTATCCGTTATCTCCAGAGGTAATGTACCTCACGTGAGCGGAACAATAACGGACCATGCGCTGCCATACAGATGGTCACTGGGAGTGAGAACTAAAATAAACAACTATTGAATTGCATCCGCTTGTAAGCTTCTTCTTTCCATTTCCAGATCCTCAGACTACAGAAATAATTGTAATGGGAGAAGGTGATACTCCACAGGTATCATGAACCTTCTAGTCCCATTATAAATTAATTATAATCTAATACACTACCACACGCTGATTCAAAACAATACCCACGCACGCGCACAAATCCATGCGCACGCGCATATATATGAAGTAGAAGCAGCTCAAGGTATATAAACAAAATCGAACACACATACATAGGGTATGTGTGTTGTTAATTCGTGGGTCGATTGCGGTTTTTAGGCGTATGAGAATATATTCTCTATGCGCTTGGTGTAAAAAAACACTTGAAAGTAAGTTACAGTCAAGCGAGACAACTCACATCAGGTCCTTTCTCGGAGCGACAGACATTGATGCTTCGTAATTGTTTTGACTTATCAATGTCGCATACCGAGCAAGACCTGCTGCAAGCCATATCGCCGACTATGACTATTTGCCAACCCACGAACTAACAACACACAAACCTTGTATATGTGTATTCGGTTTTGCTTGGATACCTCAAGTTGCTTCTTATTCATACTTGAATTTTTTCCGTGGCATGAAACGTTGGGACATGCCACCAAATGGTGTCTTAACTATGTAGAATATAGTCATAGTCGACTTGCAGTGTGCCTTGTTCGGTATGCGACATTGATAAGTCAAAATAATGTCGAAACATCGGTGTCTGCCGCTCAGAGAAAGGACCTGATATGAGTTGTCTCAATTAACTATGACTTACTTTCAGGTGTCGTCCAGAGTGGATGTCCCCACCCGGTCGCTCCAAGCTATGCTTTAGGTTGTACTCCAGTTAGTCGAATGGTCTTCTTTTAAATGCGGTCTAAACTCTTTGTGTACGCAACAACGACATCGCGCCAGACATGAGAACATTATTCTAATGTGGGTCTTAATTGCGCTATCTGGAGAATGAATATAGAATGCTCCTATTCAAAATCTAGGTATTGGCATCAGACGAGTAAACAAAAGATGCAAGTATGAAAGTACTGGATAGTCCCCGTCCTGCATGGTCTTTCATACTGCAGTGATAAGACTACTTTGATGTCTGATGGATAATGATCAGTATGCATTTTGTAAAGCCAGTTGTTACCTATGATGTAGACTGTTAATGGCTAGTTTTTGTAGAACCTTTAACTCCATTAACTACAACGAAATTGATACCTTTATGTGCTAATAGAATAAATATACTGAGAATACAATATGAAACATTTATCAAGCTTGATAGTTGCAATTTCTTATGCTTCACACATTTGCCTGGTTGACAATAACTCTTTTTTGTTCAGATCCAACTTGTTTACATAGTACTCCAAATGTTCTTTATAGCCAACTTGAAATTCCTTGAGAACTATTCAAAGATTGATGGTCTCCGTGTTCTTGATAACTCTGTTTATTGGTTCAAATGACTCAAATGTTATCTACCTTGGCTTTTATCTGATAGAGCAGTCATGGCAAACTGGAACCTGCAGGACTCTCTGGCTAGCACACCATGAGAAACTACCTTGAATTTTTTTTTAGTCGTGCATGATGTTGAGCCATGTCTCATGCAACCTGCTTCTCGAAAAAGGTTGCCCGTGCCTGTGATAGAGTTTTTGTTTAAAGCTGGTTGCTCTAAAGTCACATTCATCTGATGTGCCTATCAGTCTAAAGAGAACTAAACTAATCATTTCCAGTCGACAAGAAATTACATATTGGTTAAAGAATTATTATTTATCTATATGCTCTATATATATATATGTTTTTGTTTTTTTACAGCAGATCAAGTTTAAAAACATGACACATAAACAACTGACTAGAGTAGCAGGAGATCAGTGGACTAAATTATTTATAGTATTTAGATTTGTGGATTTAGGTTCTGAATTTAAATCCTGCTGCGATCGATTATTGCTTTAACACGCCCCAGTTCAATAAAATATGTATCTGTAAACATATTGGAGTTGATTCATTATGCCACTCCCTTTAAAACATTGACTTTCAAGGGAATCGAACTTCAACCGCAAGAAATTCAGTTAAATATCACGGGTAAGCCACCACAGGATCATGTGATTAATCTGTAAATCAACCAATCAGCGTGCAGCTGTGGCGTGATACGGTTGCTCGAATAATGTAAAATTCGCCCTCTTTTCCCACTATAAAAATGACTAGGCGCCTAACTCAATCAGTCGGCCTCGGCAGACCACTGAGGCCAGACGGCCTCGATCATTCGTGCAGACCACTTTAAGCACTTGCGATAGGTAGACCACTAAGACCAAACCATCTCGAGTAAAAAGCAACTTCGGACACTCACGCATGATGTACCCCAGCTAACCTTCTACAAGACACAGTGCACTTCTCTCCTACCAGACAGTAGTTATATCATCAGCATCTTTCTTTTGTAAACAACCAACGCAATAAATCATGTCCAGCAATTTAAATATGTTAAAAGTTTAAAGTTCGCGAGTTTGCTTCATTTATTATTCATACAGCTTGCAAGACCACACGACAATGGCATCAATACAGCATACACCAACAAGCAACCACCTTGACATTAGTGACTATCCTCCCTCATGCCAACGTTGTCTCTAAAGAAAATTAATTAGGATTTCCACATTCTATGACAAACACCCTTCATTTTATTCCTTACTTAGATTAATGTTACTATACCACCATTCCATCTCTCCATCGTATTTAATCATTAAAATTCAGCTGGTTATATATTATCATCTGATGAACTATCAAAATGCTTTCTAAGTGTCTCTGTGTGAATTAAAATCCAAAATGGAAATTATTTCTTTCGATTACCCCTGTGAAACTTCGGAAAAAGAAAATAAAGCCGAATTTTATGACGTCAGGTTAAAGTTATAGCCTGTCTCATGATCGTTCTTTTTGAAACTACGTAATGACTGTGGTTTTCGTGGATTATTTGAAGTTGTATGTCCATATAGACCACCTAACCACATATCCTTTTTAGTCAACCTAGCACTCACCCCTACCCTTATCGCGTCAGAAAGGTGACAACAAGCCAAGGGTCAATGTTACTGTCAATATTCCCTGACCACGATCCATATGTTGTGGTACGAACTTGAGAGTAGGTGTATGGCGCGTCAACCCAGTCAATCACCTCGCTCTCGCTCTTGAAAATCAGGCAGACATTTCTGCCCACATCGACGTAGTTTACATTGACCTGCCCTGGTCGATGGAAATCGTATTTTTTCACACATCTTCATATGTTCTTTTGAGGACACTTGAAAATCCCTTTTTCTCGTTTGCGAAACAGAAATAAGTTACTTTCCTCCTTTCTTTCGCTCTTGGTTAAAAATCTCAGGTAAGGAAGCATTTGTTTTGGCAACGTATTTGTGCCATGCTGTACTTTTCCTCCGCTTGTTGATTACAGTGTATAAACGTGGAAAGCCATTCATGTCTGAGGAACCCTGACAAAGGACTCCTTATCAAGCATTGAAGCTTTTGAACTTTCCTAATCAAATGGGTTTCCCCTCAGCAGGAAAGTTCATTAACTTTCTGTAGCCATAATGTAATTCCCAAACAGAATTAAGGTGACGCTATGTGTTAAATAGTTAGCTCTTCGAATTACAGGCACAGTCCATCTGATGAGCTTCGATACACTTTCCGTTTCTATCAGGAAAATTTGATCAATTTGTGGCTTCTGGATAAGGCATTGTACTAAGATTCCACGCAATGGGATCGAACTCAGAAACTCACGGTTGCTAAACGAATTTCTCAACAATTCTTCCATACCTGTGCGCCATATTTATGTTATATCTATCTATGCTATGTACGCGCGCGCACACACACACACACACAAACATACACACAATGGGATCGAACTCAGAACCTCACGGTTGCTAAGCGAATTTCTCAACCATTCTTCCATACCTGTGCGCCATATTTGCGTAATATCTATCTATGCTATATACGCATGCGCACGCACACACACACACAAGCACACCCGCACATGTGCTAAGTTATCTATGTATATGCATCATGTAAACTTACATTTTGAATCCTCATTGAAATGAACGCTAATTCACTATTCTAAAAAGTTGTAAAATAAACAATGTTTGCATTCTGAAGTTTAAAGATGTTAGTAATAATTTTTCAACCACCAAATTTAAATCTGGCTTTCGCTTTCATATGACTCACTTCAATTTATTTTTAATAGCTATCAGTTCTATATGTTGCATATTACTGTTGATGTAGATCGGTCGTCTGTTTATGTTTAAAGTAACAGGATTTGAACCAGACTCAACAAAAACAGCTTTCCACCACCTGAGATCTCGTTACAAAATCTAACATAGAAATAGTCGGCTTTCTCGTTTACCTCAACATCCTGCTCACTTTAAATTTTAAACTGTTCCAGCTGCAGTTATATTATTTACAGGAGGAGACCTACATATACACTGCATGGCGCATACATGCGTTATGTCGTGCAATCTTCATCAGCTTAAAATTAACTGTCTTGAAGTAAAATTACCTCGTTTGTTCGGTACCAAAGTTCGTGAATGATAAATTCATATCGCAATGCAGGGTGATTTGGCGTTTCTTTGGAAATCACAGCTTTAAATGTTTCGGATTACCAAAACTAGAAAATAGGTACTAGATCTTCTGATAAATTTACATCCTAACTAAATTATCTTGTAGTAACGCCGTGCGCATGCGTAGTCTCACGCATGCGTAGAATTAAACAAGCAAGCGTTCCCGCTCAATTCATTCTCTTTCTTGCTGGCCAGCAATAGAGCATGGACGTGTCAAGAGTGTCTCCCAACATTCGAACTCTGGAGACAGTCTCTTTACGTGTTAAGCTGTCTCTCTACATCTTTCAGACTTACACTCGACGGCTCGCTCACATCCACATAACAACGTCCCAACAACAGAAGCTGTAACAACAAGAACTAAAGATGTATATATTTACCACCTGAATAAAGTGTTGTTTAAGTTGATAGTCTGGAGTTCAGCGTTCCGTTATATATTCTTAATTTTATATAGGAAGGTCAGA
>NC_068983.1:103176629-103184129 GCF_001194135.2 Octopus bimaculoides
TATCTTGTAGTAACGCCGTGCGCATGCGTAGTCTCACGCATGCGTAGAATTAAACAAGCAAGCGTTCCCGCTCAATTCATTCTCTTTCTTGCTGGCCAGCAATAGAGCATGGACGTGTCAAGAGTGTCTCCCAACATTCGAACTCTGGAGACAGTCTCTTTACGTGTTAAGCTGTCTCTCTACATCTTTCGGACTTACACTCGACAGCTCGCTCACATCCACATAACAACGTCCCAACAACAGAAGCTGTAACAACAAGAACTAAAGATGTATATATTTACCACCTGAATAAAGTGTTGTTTAAGTTGATAGTCTGGAGTTCAGCGTTCCGTTATATATTCTTAATTTTATATAGGAAGGTCAGATATACATCTAATGAAGTATAACCAACTTTCCTATAATCTCATCAATTTAACCCCTCATGATACCAGCTTGCGTGAGACTACGTTCTGTGATACGTACTTCCTGCTCTAAATCAAAATTTTCTATTACAATTTCATGCTAATTTATGTCCCAAACACTAGCTTAATAATGACAAAGTTATTTTACTAAATACTGCTTTATTTTCAAAATTAACTGCAACAAAGGCAGTATATACCGAGAAAAATATGGTGACAAAAGTCAGAGATAAAAAGCAATTTTGAGAAGTATTGTCGCCATTGGAAGAAATTAAATAGTTTTAGAATCGTGACATGTCTTTTAAAATATTTTTCCTATCTTAGGCGCAGGCGTGGTTGTGTGTTAAAAACGCTTGTTTCCCAACCATATGGTTCCGGATTCAGTAAAAACTCAATTAAAATCAATTTATATATATATGTAACGGTTGTAAGATGAACGAAGAACAGTGATCGAAGGTGTAAAGAAATATTTATTTACCGTTACTTTAATAAATGCCATACCACGACGGGTAGGTTAGTATAATAGTATAACACTACTGTTCGTAAAGCATGCAAGGTAAAGAAAGTTAATTTCGGCCTGTATATGTGTGTACACGATCTTGTAGCAGTATATAGACAGAGATATGGTAATGTTACAGAGAAAAGAAAGTGAGCTAGTGAAAGTTATAGGGTGTGAGACGTTGTCTCACACCTGCTGGGAGTAAACTTCATTTCTCCCTCTGGCCAAGGTTCTAGCTGGTCAGCCAAACTTCGTTCTCATTGAGTCGTCACCGACTGGTGACTGAACTGGTTGAGTCGTCACCGACTGGTGACTAAACTAAATTTTGCTTGGGGTTTCCTTGCTTTTATAACTATCCAGAAGGATAGATATATTATTGAGAACAATAGATTTAGTTGGTGGTCTTGTTATCTCTATTCTAGCTATTGGTGCTGTAGGAGAGGTTAGAAAGGGTCAAGTGGGGAAGACATTGTTTCGGCCTAGCTAAAGGCATCTGGAAAATATTAAACTGCTGTCAGAGAAAAACTATTGTTCCACCGTGGGAAAAGTTCTGTTGCAGTGTTGATTTAAATTTGGCTATGGTGGATCGAATCCACTTCATGCATGCAAGATCCACTACATATATATATGTGTGTGTGTGAGTGTGTGTGTGTGTGTGTGTGTCTGTGTCTGTGCTTGTCTTCTACCACCGCTTGTCAACCGGTATTAGTGTGTTTACATCTCTATAAATTAGTTCGGCAAAAGAGATCAATAAACTAAGTACCACGCTTTAAAAAAAGTACTGTGATCGATTCACCTCACTAAAAATTCTTCAAGGCAGTGCCCCAGCATGGCTGCAGTCTAATGGCTAAAACAAATAAAAGATAAAAGATACGAAATATCTATCAGCGTGATATTATACTAGCAGTTACGGATATATTTATATCCTATTTACTGATATACATTAACTTCCTTCAAGAATTAAAATCAAGGGTTGATCTTGATTGCAGTGAGGTTACCTTTTAACTCCAAGTAGTTTGATAATTTCTATTAAAAATAAAACATCAACTCGAATCAGATGTGTTTCTGGTAACAGCCATTCGCTTTCAAGTTCGGTGAAAAGGAGTTTACCTGTTTTGTATCAGTAACAACGTAAATAAATATTTTGCTTTAATCTTCTCCACATATTTTTTTACGCTATTAAGATAGTTCTCTTTCCAAAATATTTTTCCGTTTGAAAGAAACTGAGAAAACAAATACCGTTAATATACACAGCTTGGTTTAGAAATTTTGCTTCTATAAAATAATGACCTTGGACGTGTAGCATAGACTCGGGGTGAAATTCTTCTCTCCCATTCATTGTATATACGTGCATTCGAACGTAGCAGGGAACAGCTAGCCTTTGGCCGCTATTTGGATCTCGTTGTGTCCACTACTCTGATTGGTTGGTATTGGCGTAATTTGTCTCTTATTCTGTTACACCAACTTGCAGTGTATGACCAGTTGGAGGCCCTAAATAGGATCACGTGGGACAGTCTGTTTACCACCCTGTTTGAACCTACAACTCCTTACAAAAACCTAGCTTTTCCTCGTTCCAGTCTTTGGTTCCAGACCTTTTAAGGTTTAGCCACTGACCACAAAGACACAATCGCGTAAGAATGATTAAGAGAACAATTACTGATATGCTAACATGTCTGTTTGTGTGCGTCATGTATACAGAATAATAGACAGGCCGTCATGAGAACAAAATGTATGTGTGCGTGTAGGCATAGATGCATGCGCGTGTTAAGAACATATAAGGATAGCGATGAAGGAGACAGTGAATGAGTCTATAGCCACCGAAGTGAGAAGTAAGTTCATAGACACAAGAAAGACCAGTTCATTGTCAATAGTACACGGTAGTTGGAATACTGTATCAAGAAATGGCGGCCATGATGCTGAGCTGGTTACAGGTACATGTACGTGAAGTCGTGGCTGTGATGCTGCTGCCTGGATCACTTGTACAAGAGTTCATGTAGGTCGTTAACTCGTTGTTGATCTGTGGTGAAATAATTCACGAACAGTGAACTGTTGGAACCTGGGTGAATTGCTTGCTGAGCTGTGTACATAGAGAGATGATGTTGACGATGTTAAGAACATGATGGTGGCGACGAGGAAGGAGGTTGCCGTAATGCTGTTGGACGAAGTTGGTAAGTCTCAACGTGGCTGCTGTGATGGTGGTGTCATCTGACATTGTTGCTGGAATTGGCTGTCTTTGTGGTCAGTAACTAAACCTTAAAAGGTCTGGAACCAGGAAAAGCTGAGTTTTTATAAGTAGCTGTAGTTCAAATGGGGTGGTAAATAGACTGTCCCACGTAATCCTATTTAGGGCCTCCAACTGGTTATAAACGGCAAGTTGGTGTAACAGAGGAAGAGACAAATTGTGCCAATACCAACCAATCAGAGTAGTGTACACAACAGGATCCAAATAGAGGTCAAAGGCTAGCTGTTTCCTGCTACGTTCGAATGCACGTATATATAATGAATGGGAGAGAGGAATTTCATCCAAGTTTACGCTTTGCAACTGTGTGGATCATAGTTCAATTGCACAACGCAGTATCTAGGACATGTGACTTTACTACAGCATCAGTCCCATATATGGTTGACAGATGTGCAGAAAACTATCGTGTGTGTGTGTATGCATGCATGTTTACATATGAAAAACATTGCTTGTAAAAAGAATGGACTTGCAGGAAAATGCAGGGGCAAGAAGGAAAATATTCACGTCAATCTGCAAAAGTACAGGACAAGAAGTGGAAGTATAAAAATATTGCAATTGGAATTGGAATTGGAATTTAAATATGCCTCTTGGGGAATGGTCCGGATGAAAAACGTAGTGAAAAGATTAAAGGGAAGACTAAGGTGTCCTTTGGCGGCATGTTGGTTGAATCTGAAGGACCATTTTCTGTCTGCCATAGTACCCTTTTAGGTGCATGTCTAATTGGATACATACCGAATGATTTATGCTGACTCTGAGAAAGAGAAATAAAAATGGGAGAGATCTAAGTTGGCTAAGCTTTAATAAGTTGTGAGTATTGAAGAGTAATAGAGGTTTATGAATACCAAGGGTGGTGAATTTTTAGACCTTTGTCGGCATAGATTTTGAAACTATTTTTTTCTGGTAGGGATAAATTTGGATCATTTCTGTTTGGCTGCCACTTTTCAATTTCTTCAATTTTCATTTCTATTGATTTCATATTTGGTGATTTGGTGTTGTTGTATATAATAATCATTGACATGAAATATGTTTTCGCCATAAATCAATAAATAAAGAGTTAATAGCTTTTAAAGTTTGCAAATTTTGGGTAATCTTAGCCAATCGAAAACCACGGACATATAGGAGTTTGTTTCCATAGTAACAAACCAAGCTGTTTATATCTTAATAGGAGAAGGTAGGCTCTTTCCTACACCACTTATCTCTTGAACCAACAGGATACTACTTATTTGACTGTTACCAGGCAAATTAAAATACATCCTAATTACTTTTCCCTCCACCAGATAAATTCATATTTCAGAATGCCTAAATGTCACCTCAGAGGTGATTGGAAAAATTTAAGCTGAAAATAAAGTAATTTTCAAGGTTACATCACCATACTATATGATTACTTAACTCCTTCCCATCATTTACTATATTTTATTTTATAGCAAGAATCCATAAAGAATTCTCTTTATGAAGGAGTTAGAATTAAAAAGGTTGGGTATAGTTTCACATTTGAATGCAACTTAAAACAAGTTTTTATTTCTTTCTATTTCAATTCCAACTTAAACTGGAATATTTTAAATCTTCCACTTCTTATTCTGTGCTTTTCCAGGTTCATTATTTTTCCTGCTTAGATATACGTAAACTCCCTCACCCATAAACATGCACAGATCTCTCTATCTCTCTCTCTCCCCCCACACACACACTTAACTCCTTGTTCTAAGAAGAACATTGTGTTCATTGTTGTTCAATGACATTGCCCTGTCCTTCAGCTACAGGACTTACCTTGTCAACCAACACTTCTTAACAACAAAATAGAAGCCCTTTTACCAGCTATATCATTATTTGCACACTTATCTTTTCACATTCAACTAGCAAGAAGAACAAACTATATTCTTTCTCTTTTTTATATAAATATAGAATGTTCCAATTTATTCTGTGAAGGTGCATGGCTCAGTGATTAGAATATCGGGCTCATAATCATGAGGTAGTGAGTTCGATTCCCTGCCTGGGATGTGTGTTGTGTTGTGTTCTTGAACAAGACACTTTATTTCGCATTGTTCCAGTTCACTCAGCTGTAGAAATGAGTTGCAACATCACTGGTGCCAAGCTGTATTGGCCTTTCCCTTGGATAACATCAGTGGCGTGGCATGGTGTGGAGAGGAGAGGCAGGTATACAAGGGTGACTGCTGGTCTTCCATAACTAACTTTCCCCGAACTTGTGTCTTGGAGGGTAACTTTCTAGATGCAATCCCTTGGTTGTTCATGACCAAAGGGGGTCTTTACTCTTTCTAATTTGTCTTCTTTATGTGTAAACCACCGATGCAAAAACATAGCGAATTATTTCAATGTTCTCAAGATTTGTCAAACAATTATTTTTGTTTTCAAAATCACATTTACTTTTCTTTTACTATTATTTTTACTTTTTTTTTGTTTTAAGTTAGCAACAATTAGAACAATAACATAATAGCAATCTAACATTAATGGTAGTTACAGCAGCATTATCATCAGTATTATAAGGCGGTGAGCTGGCAGAATCGTTAGCATGCTGGACGAACTACTTAGCGGTATTTCGTCCATTGCTACATTGAGTTCAAATTCCGTTGAGGTCGACTTTGCCTTTCATCCTTTTGGGGTCGATAAATTAAGTACCAGTGAAACACTGGGTCGAGGAAATGGACTTATTCCCTCCCCCAAAATTGCTGCCCTTGTGACAAAATTCGAAACCATTATTATCAATGGCTATGCACAATGAGAAAAATATGCTAGCCAAAGTAGTGAGGAAGACAAACATGGTATCTTGTTTTTCAATCCTTGAATGAACTACTGTAGGAAACCTCTTCTAAAATGAAAATAAAAATGGGAATACTGATATGCTTGGCACGGTGTCACTGAGAGAACTGTCTGCAGTTTTATTCGTTGGCAGGATTTTCAACCAGTTAGTGATTTGTGTGCTTCAATATCAACAGACATAATATATTCACAACCAACCAGAAGGTACATCATTAGCTAAATAGTTACAAGTATACTAGTATACAAGTATACACACAAGTACGCAATAACACAGACTCCCTTGTATGAGCACATATGCAGACACACACATACAAATGTATTTATACTCAGCAAGGATTTGTATACTTCTTAAGACTGAAACCTATTCATTATCTACATTCTCTCACTTGAACTTGCCACAGTCATCTACTGATGGCAGGCATCAAAATATATCCACATTCTGCATTTTCCCTAGAATAAAAGAGAGCTGTTCCAGTTTATTCTGTATTTCATCTTTTGCGTTGGTTGAATCAAAATTTCCTGCAAGATCTTATGCCAAAGGATGACTTAGTCACTTGTTAAATAAAGACCTAAGAAATAAGTAAGTACAAGAGTATTACTGATCAACTAAAGCCAATGAAGGCGGCGTCTTAGCATTGCTACTGTCCAGCTGGTCGTTTCGCTCATTACACTGAGCTAAACTTAATCATTGAACAGGCCCTAACTTGGATTAATATCCCCTCAGTTCTGGAGCTGGTGGGATTATCCAGAAGTGATAAGAAGAGACCAGACGGTCTTACCCTCTGTCTCTGGGTAAGAGGTAGATGCCTCATCTAGGAGGCCACAGTCTGTGACTTTTTTGCTCCCTCCCACATCCTGGATGCTGCAGTAAACGGGAGGGTCATTACTTCGGTAGGTGAACGGAACAAAAACTTGAAGTATTGGGACCTGGCAGTGAACTATTTCTCCCAGCCTGTGGCATTTAAGATGTTTGGAAGGACTAGGCCACTAACAGTGAAGTTCTTGTCATCATTGGCAGCTCACCTCACCAAGATTTCAGGTGATGCCCTTGAGGGTACTTGGTTTTTCCAACACCTTAGCCTTGCCATGATTGGTGGTAATGCAGCGAGTGTACTGGCTTGCTTCAGTAGGTGTGCAACATTGTTGTTTTTTCTTTCCCCCCCTTTTGTTATTTTTTCTAGTTTTTCTTTTATGAAATATATCCCTGTTCATGTTTGGAATAAAGAGAAAAGAGAATCATAACAAAAGCATAAAAGAATTGTGTCTAAGAAGTTACCATTGCTGTTATTCTCTCATCTGACTGAGTTTGTTATCCTGTTTATAATTTACTTCTGAAAACATTTTACTTCACATTTGTTGCAAACTGGTGTAGCTAGTACGTGTGTCACCCAGCGTAGCCCTTGAGTTTTCCACCCTGTGGGCTACCTCTAAGCCTATATAGGCTTATATAAGTCTCAAAATACGTAAGAACGGAATCCCTTTTCGCTACAGCACTCATCACAAATGTGTTTGGTGTGAAAAGACGAACTAAAATGTCACCACTACCCATTCAACCCTGATTAACATTTTGGATTTTGTGTTTCTTAGAAAAC
>NC_068983.1:103191839-103193447 GCF_001194135.2 Octopus bimaculoides
ATATATATATACATATATATATAAATAAATATATATATACATATACATATAAATACATATATAATTACAGCGTGGGAGGTGCTTATAAGCCATTTAAAACACAAAAATCGTTAGATTCACTTCAACATTTAAATTTAATTTGCCAAAATATTTTCGTCACTTTGAGACTGCGACCTGTTCACTGAGAAAATTCTGTATTGCGCCTGAGAAAGTAATAGTTATTTCATGATATATATGTACATATGTGTGTGTGTGTACATGTATGTGCACATGCGTACGCATGTGTGCATGCCTATATGCATGTACCTGAGTATTTAGGTCAGTGTGTAGACATGTCTGCGTTTGTGTACATGTGAATGTATGTTTATGTACTGATATGTGTCTGTTCATGTTGTATACATGATTGTTACTTTGTTGAAGGTTGTATACACACACACACATATACATATATATAAACACACATATATATGAGTTTGTGTGGTGAATGGATACGTCTTAGATACATATATGCAAATTTAACCTTACTTATACATATACAAGTACACACAATGAAATAGACACTTACACACACTTACAAATATACGTGTTGTTGTTGTTGGCACTCCGTCGCTTACGACGTCGAGAGTTCCAGTTGATCCGATCAACAGAACAGCCTACTCGTGAAATTAACGTGCAAGTGGCTGAGCACTCTACAGACACATGTACCCTTAACGTAGTTCTCGGGGATATTCAGCGTGACACAGTGTGACAAGGCTGACCCTTTGAATTACAGGCACAACAGAAAGTAAGACTTAGAGAAAGTTGTGGTGAATGATTACAGCAGGGTTCGCCACCATCCCCTGCCAGAGCCTCGTGGAGCTTTAGGTGTTTTCGCTCAATAAACACTCACAACGCCCAGTCTGGGTATCGAAACCGTGAGTCCGCTGCCCTATCCACTGGGCCATTGCGCCTCCACACAAATATACATATAATCAAGTAGACACACATATATGCTTATCCATCTATACATGTCACTATTTTCATGGATAATAGTTAAAATTAAATTTTGCTTTTTTTTTTTTACACACATATATATACAACACACATACTCATACACTCACATACGTATCAATCTATGTACTCTCATACGGTTATATATAACTACATATATGTATTTCAGTATTGTGCATCTCAACATGTATGCATGGATTTCTACATGTAAATGAGAGAAAGGGGTGGTTATAGAAGGGTACTCCCAAGTGGAATAAGGGTGTTACCCCATTCAGATTTTTGGTTGAGAGTGGTTTTCTGTTCTTGTATACAGACAGCTTCAGTGACTTGTCTCAGCATTGCATCAGTGAAGTCTCCCTAAGGAGCCCTTATGGCAGTCTACAGCATGCTGATAGAAGATGGAGTTTGGTTTCTTTTCAATGTAGTTGTCCAGGTGTTCTTTGAACCTATCATTGATGGTCCTAGAAGTCTCACCACCACTCTGGGATAATCGTCCAAGCTCCTTCTTGGCACTTAATCTGGTATACAGTGCTATTCGTTTTGCAGTTCTCATGTTGGTTTGAAAAACATACTGCACAATTATTCTGACATGTGATTCTATCAAATGGGTAAGATCTA
>NC_068983.1:103193457-103194015 GCF_001194135.2 Octopus bimaculoides
ATTATTCTGACATGTGATTCTATCAAATGGGTAAGATCTACTTAATACAGATTTGATAGTCCTACCTGTCTTTTCTACAACTTTGATCTTAAGGCCAGTTGAATGCAGGATTTTCTGAAATGCCTTACTTAATTTGTTCTTAGGTGTAGCGTTAGGAAACATTACACTGTGAAACTTCTTATTATACCAAGTATTGTTTTTATTTCTTTTGTTGGTGTCCCTCTCCAATCTATTTCAGAACTTGTTGCAGTATAGGGGGCATATACATTTTCGCCATTTTAAATGGCTTATAAACACCTTCCACACTGCAATTGTTTTAGTTCCATCACATGATCTCAAATCAGGTCACTTGCTATGCAAGTACATCTCCATAAATATATATATATATATATGTGTGTCTCTCTCTCTATATATATATGTGTGTGTGTATATATATATATACATGTATGTCTATATATATATACAGGTGTCTATATATATATATATATATATATATATACAGGTGTCTATATATATATACAGGTGTCTATATATATATATATATATATATATATACAG
>NC_068983.1:103194670-103205743 GCF_001194135.2 Octopus bimaculoides
TATATATATACACACATGTGTCTATATATACATATATATGTATGTCTATATATGTCTATATATATATATATATATATATATATATGTCTATATATATACATATATATGCCTATATATATATATACATATATGTGCCTATATATACATATATATG
Source organism: Octopus bimaculoides (assembly GCF_001194135.2). Lineage (NCBI taxonomy): Eukaryota > Metazoa > Mollusca > Cephalopoda > Octopoda > Octopodidae > Octopus > Octopus bimaculoides. The sequence continues at coordinate 103,194,825 of NC_068983.1, forward strand.
TGTCTATATATTATATGCATGTGTGTATGCATTGCCCTATATTTGATTGTAAACCTCCTGTTCAAGTGAGGCATAACCAATGGTGTATACATTATGTGCATACACAGTCTGTTAGCTGAAAAAAAAAATGGAAATTGATACTGTATGAGAAAGAGTTAGAACCCCCACCCTCCACCCCCACAGAATTACATCTAATAACTGATCAATATATGCACCACTTATATTGTTGATAATGATTACAATGATAATGATTCCATAATTAAGCATGAAGCAAGAAGAAAATGAAAGCATCTATGATGTAGAGAGGAAATTTTGCAAAGCAAAGAGTATGGTAGGTAATTCAGTATGTTGAAAAAATTCATCAGTCCAACATAAATAATGTCTGACATTGAAATATCTTAAATGAGGCACAAAGTCTCAGATTAAAGTAGTGATATAAATGAAGGGATGCAAATCAGATTAAATGCCTTGGTCAACCATATAATGTCTGGGGTGCAACTTGAACTCCCGATTCGAGGTAACCAGGCTTTCAGTTCTTTACCCACTACTCCACCATTGCATCTACAAGAATTAATATCTTGATATCTAACTGCCCAGTTATGTACTAAATGATGTTCAACTTTGATGCTGTAATGATTTTGTTTCATATGGAAAATATATTTACATGAAGGAAAAAAAAAAAAATTCCAGCAAATTTTGTTAACCTCTCCCGACCAAAGGCACAGACAGAAAACTAAAAGACATCAAAGGTTTGAAAAAAAAAAAAAAAAAAAAAAAAAAGAAAAAGAAAAAGGAAAAAATGAAGAAGACACTGCGTTAATGTTTCACAAAATCCTGAGAAGTTATACGATCAATATTTTATATCTTCGGCAACAATCAATACAAAACTTTTAACTTGCCATTCGAAAGATACTTAAGATCTCCCGCATTTCTCTTTCTCTTTAATGCTGCATTAAAACAGCAGTAACTAGACTATAGCTATGAATTAAAAGAGAGAAGAGTTCAATGTTTTTTTTATAGTCACCCCTACCACACCATTGACTTGTTTATTTTTGTTGTTTTCTTTAGCAATACTTTAAATTAAAAAACAAATTATAAGTGACTATCACCTCAAGAAGCACGCACAGTAAAGATATGCTAGTTACCACAGATTATCTTGAAATAATTTTTGTACTTTTGCTTCCTTTTCTTAGCTTATATTATTAAACTGATACACTGATTTCAACTAATAACATTGGACAACGATTCACCCATTTGGTTTTCATTTATATGATAAAATAAACTGTATAAAGGATCACAATAAGCTGCTTTTGTCTAAGAATCTAAATAGCAGAAAAGAATCAAATAGAAACTGTAGAAGCTATTAAGGTCTGAAACTACAGAAGCTATTAAGGTCTATTCTTAATAATTGGACTTTCCCTGAGTAGTAGAACGTCTAGTTCTTTGCCTAAGTTAACCTTTTAAGAGAAGCTTTCTGCTGTACGTAGCATGTTGCTTAACAACTTATCACAGACAGAAACTGGTGGAAATTGCAGAAAAAAAAAAAAAAAGACATTATAAAGATTAATCACTCAAGTATTACTTAAAAATATCACAGCCCAAAATTATCCTTAGAACCGTTGACTAAATCGTAATTGTGTAGTCAGATTTTTTTTTTTGTCTTTTTAGATTAAAATACTTGAAAACAAATTTAAATTTTGCTTTAAATGTGTTCTTTACAAAAAGAAAAGGAAATTATGGAGATCAGTATCGATTACAATTTTCCAGATGATACCACTTTAGAAAGGAATTCATTCACAAATCTGTATGAACAGATTCTTTTTAACTGCCGTCGATTTTAATAAAGTCGCTGTAGAAACGAATAAAAGACAATCTGAAACATCAACTGGAAAGCAACAGATCACAGCTGATTTAAATTACTTCTCAATGGCAAGGTAGACAGTTGGAAATGGAAAATGAGTGATTTTAAAACGAACTTCAAAAACGACTACATACATATGTAGTCTGTTTTATGCATTAGTTTTCTGATACTTAGAACCATAAAAAAAAAGGATGGTAGTGGGGAGCACGAAAGAGAAAGTTGATGTATAAAATAGACAGTTAAAATAGGTATAGACATTTTCTTTTTTTTCAAGAAAAAGAGTTTACAGGAAAAGCTTGGCGACATTTGAATTTAGTACTTTAAATTTAGCCAGAGCCACTATTTCCAGTTCATCAGATTAATTAATTAATATAAAGTCAAAGGTGACAGTTCTCATGTTTCCATGTAAGAAAAACAAATCACAGGTAAAATGAAGCTTACCTAGTTAAACAAATTCCCAGATGATTAATGTCTAGCTGACATTATACCATTAAGCTCAGTCAATTTGAAATTACAAAGAATAAAACACACTCACACACATACAAATGACTTGGAGCTGTGTTGATAGAATTGTGACATAGGAACAGACACAAAAATGTTTATAACAATGTAGTGTTGAGGTAAGTTTCTGATGAAGTGAGTTTACAACATGAAAGAAACCATTTCACTTATTTCATTAACTTCTGGCAGAATAAAATTTTCAGCTTTTGCTCTAAAATCCATGACATAATTAGATGTTATAGCCAGGGATGTGGTGCATTCTAAGCTAAGGATCCTATCTTGTGTGGCAAGACAAATTTAATAGTTATAAAATAAATTCATTACTAATGTCCTTTAGAAAACATGAACATTTTACCTTCCGCTGGAGAAAAATATGTAAGGGGATACAAATATCAAATTTGATTTGGAGCCAACATTCCAACAGTTTCTCTGCTCACAAATATAGTGAGATGAGAAGAATTTGGTAGGAATAAAACATATAATTCACATTCAAGGGAAAAAAAAATTGGGATGGTTTGTTTGTATTTATATATGTATGTACATATGTATGCATGATTTAAACAAACATGGGTCAAGAGGACTAATTTAGAGTGGCCAGTGGCATGTATTGGAACAACACAAATACAGGTATGTCAAATATCATCAACATAAATTCTTGATTTATTAAAATTATCTCTGCCTCGAGAGGATGTGTCATAATTACCAAATGGCAAATAAGAAGAGCTCCATATGAGAAAGGGAGATAATCTCAAGAATCAAGAACTCTCTAAATATTGACATGACATTAAGGAAAAACACAGGTTTATTGTGTGAAGTTAAGAGAGTCACGGACAAGTGTTTCTGATTCAATAGGCATCATCAGCATGACAGTTGTCTTAACCTATCTCTAGTAGCCAAGAACTTAGTGTGGCCAGTGGCTTGTATTTGGACAATATAGACTAATGTAGGTATACCAAATACCATACAACATAAATTTTTAGACAGGATAGGTGGGGGATGTAGTATGCACAGATATCAGAAAGTATATTGTTCATGTTTTGCACACAAGCATTAGCAATGTACAGATAATTGTGGAAGCTATCATTGATAAATTATCCCTATATAATATAGTCTGATAATGAGAGCAGAAATAATCATTTCTACAGAGCTATGGGTTTTAAATCTTTAGAAGGAAAATAGGCATAAAAGTCACAACTTTTCTTGGCAATATGCTAGAAAGAAATGGAGAGAGAGGGGTAATAGTAACTATAGTCACATACCAGTATATATCATTAGAAAAAACATTATTAGGGTAGCTACTTGTCAAATAGACAGACTGCTATGATGAAGTTTCATAGAAATCTATTGTTCACTTCTTACAAATGTAAAATGATAAACATTTTTTTTGTCTTTGAAGAACATTAGTGAAAAAAATGGCTAAAACTTTATATCACTTAACATACCATAATGTTTTACAGGGTTGCCGAGACTGACAGGAGGGAGGACAAGAAGAAAATATCCTCAAACTAGAAACCTGGAGCAAATGCCTGCAATAAAATCTACCCTGCTACAGCACCCAAGGATCAAGTGGTGTTAAATCAAGTGACAAATTTAAGTCAAAAAATGAAGTAGGTCACTGTAAGATTTGAACTCAGAATGCTGAAAAAGAACCAGAACATATTCTACAAGGTTTCTGGTCTGATGATTCAATGAATTCATCAGTCCATGGTTTTAGACTGGTACTTTACCAACTCTGGAAGGATGAAAGACAAAGTTGACCTTGGTGGGATTTGAACCCAGAACACAAGACAGAAAAAATATTGCAGACATTTTCTCTGATGCTCTAATGACACTGCCTATTCTCAACTAGAAATTGAATTTATGCCTATTGTACTTATCTTCTAAAATTCTGTTAATAGGGATTTCTTCCTTAGACAAATAAGGTTACATATTTATACAGTGAGAGAGAAAGGGATAGTTTGACAGCTTCTTTGAAATAGTTCTTCAACCAGGAATCAAAACAAGTGTGTGAACTCAACTTGTTGGAACTTTACCTCTTATTTACCAACATTTTATATCATTGTTCTTCTGTTTATATATTGTCTAAAATAGAACCGAAGTGCATGTGTGACAAGCATATACACACTTATAAATATATACTTGTTCACAACATACTTAATTAACACATTTATAAACACTATTCTGGAAGAGAGCAAATGTGTGTGTGTATGTGTGTGTGTGTGTGTGTATGTGTTAGAGAGAGAGAGAGATGTAAGTATGAACTTACAATAAAACATTCTGTTGTATGAAAACAAATAGTAACCTCTCCTGCTTGAGGAAATGACAAGCCAGAAGAAAAATAATGCAAGGTTTACTAATCACAATACGTAGCCATTTAACATGACTATGAAAATAATGTAGATCTAATAATTTAGGAAATAAAAATGAAATGTAAAAATTGAGATTACAACTCTCAAATACCACATCTGCCATGTACAAAAAGCTGAGAGAATTTTCATTGTTCTCTTTCTTATTTTAGCATAAACCATGAACCGTGTATTAATGTACTGACTGAAGTTCTAGTTGCCATAGGTTCGAGCACCATCAGAGGGACAAAAGATAGAAGAAGGAAAAAAAAGGGGACTGACTGTTTGTTGTACCATCAACCAGCAAGGTTTAGTGGCAAGGGTTCTAGATAATGTGGCAACAAATAATGAATGCATATACTCATCAACTTGTGAGCTTCTTCAGATATAGATTTCTGATCTAAGTACAAGGCCAGCAATTTTGTGGGGGTTAGTCAATACCATAGTTTCTCCAGTATTACTGGTACTTTTATTTTATGGATCCCTGAAGGGATGAAAGGTAAAGTTGACCTTGGTGGGGTCTGAACACAGAAAAAATACCACAAACCATTTCTCTGACACACATTATAAATGATTATATATATATATGCATTTACATATACACAAAAGTATATACATACATATATGCATTTAAATACATATATATACACACACATACATATGTTCATATATAAATACACACATATACATACATATATATATATATACACACACATATACATATATATATATATGTGTGTGTGTATATATATATATATTTATGTATATATGTTTCGGCATGGTCTCAGCCTTTGGTTGAAACCAATAAAAAATAAATATAAATATGTATTCACACACACACACATATATATTCTGTATTGTCAGGGATGAAAGAGGAATGTCTGTAGTCCTTTATTTTGTGAAGGTGCTGAGACTGGCAAGAGAGGAATTTATCCTAAAATCAAAGTCCTGACTTAAATATCCCCAACAGAGTGCACTACATTAAAGACATCCAAGCTACCAGAAGGTGGGTTTGAAACCAAATGATACATTAAATCTACTCCACCAAAAAGCCAGAATGCAAAGAAACAAAATGGCTAACACAAAGCATTTTATCCAATGCTTGAACATATCAAACCAACCCCCATCTACTCTGAACTTAGAGGATGAAAGATAAAGATGACTTCTGTTGGATTTGAACTCAGAGTGCAGTGAGCCAGAGCAAACAACGTGATGTATTTTGTCTGACACTAATGACTGCCAATTCACCGACTTAACAGAACAATAAGACCCACTGTTTTGTTCTTGGTGGGGAAAATAGATATTGGTTAAAATCAGCTCAATATATGACTGGTACTTATTTTACAACCCCCAGAAAGATTAATGGGAAATATGACCATGGTGGAACTTAAACCCAGTATGTCAAGAATTGTAAAAGGAATCCTGTAAAGCATTGTCCAATAAATGATCTACTGGTTATTGCTAGCGACTACTCTGAATAATATTGATAATCATTACTATTGTAGGCACAGTCCTGAAATTTTAAGGGAATGGATAATTCAATTACATCAATTCCAGTGCTTGACTGGTGTTTATGTTATCAACCCTGAAAGGATAAAAGGCAGAGTTGACCTCAGCAGGATTTGAACTCAGAATGTACAGCCAGATGAAATACCACTAAGCATTTTATCCAGCAAGCTAATGATTCTGCCACCTTTTCCGATACTAATAATAATTGTAAAGTGGTGAGATGGCAGAATCATCACCAAGCTGGGAAAAATGCTTAGTGGTATTTCTTCCGACTTTAGGTCCTGAGTTAAAATTCTGCTGAAGTTGACTCTGCATTTTATTCTTTCGGCATTGACAAAATAAGTACCAGTTGAACACTGCAGTTGATGTAATCGACTGATCACCTTCCCTGAAATTGCTGGCTTTGTGCCAAAATTTGAAACCAATATTATTATTAGGTACATGGTAAGCAATTTTAAGGGGAGGGGTTAATGGATACCAACAACTTCAGAACTAGACTGGCGCTTTGCTTAATGGACTCCAGAGGGTTGAAAGACAAAATTTGCTCTGGTGGCATTCCAACTCAGAATGTAAAGAACCAAAAGAAATACCACAAAGCATTTCATCTGAAATTCTTATGGTTCTGCCAATCCACCACCTAATAATAATAATAATAATAATAAATCTCTGATCACGAGCAGAAGTAGTGGGGGAGCATCATGGCCATGTATTGAGAGGAATTCTTTGGGATTTGAATAATTCACCTTTGGAAACATGGGTGTTTTGCTCAACATCCTTAAACAAACCTTATTCAGGGACCTTTTGAGCAGAATGGGCTACTCGACCTGAAGAAAATTCTAACTGGGCCTCACCTGTGAGGTCACGCGCTGTTCATCTTGATATGAGATCACCATGTTGCATGCATATGGTTGTGATGCATGTGCCTGGTGTACCCTTATCAGACGGGTAGTCATGATGGGTATCCTGGGCTTCGTATATTTTACCCCAGGGTCACTTTGATGGCATGCACTGCTCTCTCACTCAATAATAATAACAACTTTGGCTCAAGGCCAGCAATTTTTTTGGTGGGAATAAGTCAATTATATTGACTCCAGTGATCAACTGGTACTTATTTTTATCAACCCTGAAGGCATGAAAGGCAAAGTCAATCCCAGCAGAATTTGAACTCAGAATGTAAAGACGGACGAAATACCACTAAGCAGTTTGCCCAGTGTGCTAATGATTCTGCCAGTTTGCTACCTTAAACCACCACCTAATAATAATAATCTTTTCTATTAAAGGCACAAAGCCTGAAATTTTGGGGGAGGGGATGAGTCAATTACATTAACTCCAGAACTCAACTGGTACTTAATTTATCGACCCCAAAAGGATGAACAGTAAAGTTGACCTTGGTAGAATTTGAACTCAGAATGTAAAGACAGATGAAATGCTGCTAAGCATTTAGCCTGGCATACTTATGATTCTGCCAGCTTGCCACTTAATAGTAATAATAATTACAATGATAATGATGATGATAGTTTCTGAGACAGATACAAGGTCAGCAATTTTGAAAAGAGGTTGTTTACTGATACTGTTGACTCCAAAAGGATGAAAGGTAGAGTAAACCTCAGCGGGATTCGAAATCAGAATGTAAAGTGCCAAAACAATTTCCACATGGCATTTTTTCTGACACTAATAATTCTGCCAACTCACCAATAATAATAACAATAATAGTTGTTTTGAATTTTGGCATAAGGCCAACAATTTTGAGGGGAGAGATCAGATACACTGAGTGGTACTTTATCTTTATCAACCCCAGAAGTTCACTTTGGCAGGGTTCTATTAGAGTAGAGAGAGAACTCAGTGAAATTGATATATTTGGTATATACTTTTAACTCCAGCATGTTAATGTCTGTAGGGTATGTGGACCAGATGGATGCATTAGCAGGGAGGAAGGATGGGATGAAGTATTATTCAGTTTCAGAGCAATTAATACAATACAGGTATGTTCTACTGTCTTTACACCCACAAGAATAAGCTGCAAGGCTGTAAGACATAGTTTAAAATAAAAAGGGAAGATGATGTTCCAAGAAACAGACATGGGAGCAAGGGGGGGGGGAAACCAAAGTAACTTTTAACTGCCACTACTACTGGTATTATTAATATTAGAATTACTGAATGCCTCAGACCAACAGAGTAACAGGAGGGAACTGAACTGATGACATTGATGTCTTCTTTGATCTTTATATATAAAGACGATAAGAGCAGAAGTGAAGCAGATCAAACTGAGGAGAGAAATCAGGTCATAAGCCTAGCTTGTCAAATATTCCAATTGTGTAACATGCATTCCACTGATAATAATAATAATAATAATAATAATAATAATCCTTTCTACTTTAGGCACAAGGCCTGAAATTTTGCAGGATGGGGAAAGTTGGTCACATCGATCCCAGTACTTGACTGGTACTTATTTTACTGACCCCGAAAGGATGAAAAGTCAAGTCAACTTTGGCAGAATTTGAACTCAGTGTAAAGACAGACGAAATGCTGCTAGCATTTTGCCCAGTGTGTTAAGTGACTCTGCCAGCTTGCTGCCTTCAATAATAATAATAATAATAATCCTTTCAAGACCTGAAATTTTTGTGGGAGGCGGCTGGTTGATTATATTGACCCCAGTGTTCATCGAAAGGATGAAAGGCAAAGTCGACCTCAGAATGTACAGAACCAGAAGTAATGGTGCTCAGCAATTTTTCAGGCATGGTAATAATTCTGTCAGCTCATTGCTCTAATAATAATAATAATAATCCTTCCTATTAAAAGCACAAGGCCTGAAATATTTTGGGAGGGAACTAGCTGATTACATTGACCTCAGTGTTTCACTGGTACTTATCAATCCTGAAAAGATGAAAGACAAAGTTGACCACGGCGAGATTTGATCGCAGAACATAAAGACAGATGAAATACCATGAAGCATTTTGCCTGCCATGCTAACGATTCTGCCAGCTCGCCACCTTAATGGTAATAATAATCCTTTCTATTAAAGGCACAAAGCCTGAAATTTGGGGCGAGGGGACTAATCAATTACATTGACTCCAGTGTTTCACTGGTACTTAATTTATCAGCCCCAAAAGGACGAAAGGCAAAGTCGACCTTGGCAGAATTTAAACTCAGAACATAAAGATAGATGATATGCTGCTAAGCATTTTGCCAGCTTGCCACCTTAATAATAATGGTTTCAAATTTTGTCACAAGGCCAGCAATTTTAGGGTGAAGGGATTAGTAAATTACATTTTCCACAATGTTTCACTGGTGCTTAATTTTACAGACCCTAAAAGGAACAAATGTAAAAAGGACCTTGACAGATTTGATCTCAAAACATAAAGAGCCAAAAGAAACATCACTAAGCATTGTGTCTGGCACAGTAACAATTCTTGCTAGCTCCTACTTAATGATAATCCTTTTCAATTTTGGCACAAAGCCAGACATTTTGAGGGGAGGGGGGTCGATTACATTATCCCTAGTACTCAGTTGATACATTATTCTATCAACTCTGAAAGGTTGAAAGACAAAGTTGACCTCAGTGAGATTCGAACTCAGAATTTAAAGAGCTGGAAGAAATGCCCCTATGCGTTTTGACTGATGCACTAATGATTCTTCCAGCTCGCCACCTTAATAACAGCAACAATAATTTCTAATTTAGACACAGAGAAAAAAATATCTTTTAGAAGTCAGGAAAGGTACAATCAATTACATCAAACCCAAAGATTTGCCTGGTACATTACTTCATCCAGTCATCCCAAGTGGAGTGAAAGATAAAGTTGTCCCTGATGGAATTTGAGCTGAGAATGTAAAAGGGACAGAACTGAATACTGCAGGACATTTTGCTTGCTACTCTACTCAAATAATAATAACAATGATGAAGATGAAGTTGATATTTTTTTTAACAAAAAAGTTATGTTGTAATGCTAGTAATTTGTCCTTTAATGGTTCTTATGAGATGTGAGAAAGAACACAAACTTAGAGATGATCTTTACAATCACGTTTATCAAAAGGATAAAAGAAAAAGTAAGAACCAACACAATATCATCTGTACATATAAAGAAATAAATCAGAAATGGAAGAGGAGGATGAGGAGGAGATAGTGATAATGTTACAAGTTATATAAAAACAAAAATAAAAGGAAAAAGTTTTGAAAATATTCATAAGAATCTAACAGCACAAAATGCGTATGAATGATATATAATATATCTCTGTGCCTGTACGTGTAAGTGAAGCTGTGATGTGTTTTTCTAGCTAAATCTGTTGCATGTTAATGGTAAAATTATTCCAGAGAATATTTGCCCTAATCAATGTTGGAGGAAGTCATACTCCTGCATACATCATTAAAAATATAAAGAGTATATAAGAAGGGGAGAAAAATAGAATTATACAACAGCAAGAAGATTGATATGAGCAATAGTTTAAGCAAAGAGCATGTTGTTATAACAACAAACAATTGCATTGTGGGTGAGAGAGATGGGAGGTTTAAGACTGCCTTCAAATTTGTTTAAATCCCTTTCTGTAAAAGGATGAATGTTTAAAATAAAGGGATTGGCAGTGTTACTTGTGAAAAATAAGCTTTCAGTTCTATTATTGCTAAAATCTTAAGATTGTGTGTGTGTGTGTGTGTGTGTGAGAGTGAGAGAGAGAGAGAGAGAGAGAGAGAGAGAGAGAGAGAGAGAGAG
>NC_068983.1:103206128-103209256 GCF_001194135.2 Octopus bimaculoides
AGAATATTCCTAGTTGTAAAGAAAAAAATCAGAGATCATTTTGATTTGCGTATTCCCTTCAGCTTAAAAGCAGTGATTGGAGAGAAATATTTTGATTAATTAGTCATGAGAGAAATTTCACTTACTAATATCAACTAACTCTATTACACCTAAATTTTTAATATGCACAAAAATGTAAAAAAAAAAAAAATTATTTTGCATATTTATTTATATAAATTATCCAAATGTCAATAATTCTGCAACAACTGGCATACATTATAATTACATGGAAGCCATAACTCATTACTTCCAATATAAGCAAAATACCTGAAGCACCAATAATTATTAACAAGAGGTGTACTGGGTTGAACAATGCATTTTAATGTTTTGTTTTATATTCTATACCACCCATTCACCTGCATTATAAAACATAATTTATCATACTTGCTCTTACCGTTGTAGTGAAATATTTTATACAGCAACGCTGAACAGATTCTAATTAACAGAGAATTTTAATCAATAACTGATTGGTTATTATTTTTGTAGCAATTACATATCAATTTGTTCGAGTTGGATGGTTTGTTGATTAAGACACATTCTGCTGCAACAGTAAATTTAGAGCAAAATATATTTCCAATTGCTAATTAAGCTTAAGTGTGTTTGCAGCTGGGTAATCTATTATATTAATTGTTTGAACCAATGACATAGAGATAAATTATCTGTTGTAGAGAAAATTATATTCCCATGAAAAGAATGAAATATTTCAATGAAATTAATAACTAAGGAAGGAACAACATAAAAACCAGTCAAATATAACCTTCACAAAGAAAACATCACAAAACTGGTGTGATATAACCTTCACAAAACTAGTCAACTAGAAACTTACTAAAGGAAGTGCTCCAAAAACTAGTCATAACAGACATTATATAACAAGCTAAATAAAATTATCACAAAAGTAATGTACAAAATCAGTCTAATGTAATTGTCATAAAGGAAATATCAAACCAGTCAAATGTAAATATTACAATGTCACAAAACTAGTAAAATTTACATTGACCACTGCTAACTGATCTATTCTAGTAATTTCACCAATGCATATTCTTTTACTTCTAAATTTCATTACATATTTCATTCAGATGTAATATCAGGCTATGCTATTTCACTATCTATACACTTTTCTTCGATATCTATTTCAATTTTCTGCATTATTTCTAAACTTACTACACTGTTGTTCAAATACCAGTTTAATACCAGTGCAAGCATTCTTGCACGTATTATATACAGTAGGTTTTAATGAGAAACATATTCCATAAATTAAAACAAACATAAGTAGCTTGTCATTCATTAGACTAGAACAATTCTAACTGTAGAACGATTCTAAAAATGTATTCAATAAATGCTAAGTAAATATTTGCTACTGATCCAGATTTAACATACTACTGGTGATGGACACTTTTTGTTTGTAACTGATGCACTTTTGAGTTTTCTATCACTATATCTAAGATGCTTTCTCAATATAAATACTACAGTTTTGTGGTTTTTGATACTATATCCATGATATACAAAATGATATTATGAACCAATGCTGTTCTTGTCAATAGTAACAAATTTTTACCCAGCCAGCTAGCTATTTGTTACATAAGTGATTTGTCAATCATTGTTTTTCTATATCAGTAGAAGGGAAATTTGTCTAAGCTTGTGGTTGAAAGAAGATGCTTGCTACTGATGATGAGTAAAAATACAGAAAACATGAGTTAGCAATTCTATCACCTGCTGCTGGTACACTTCTGTGCTTTTTAGCAATATGTGTCTATACTAGAAGTTTTCTCAAGATGAATACTGCAGTTTTGTGGCTTTCTATAGTATAGTATAGTATAGTAAGATATACAGAATGCTCTTCTGAATTAACACTGCTCCCATTACTAATGACAAATACTGTTAAGTTAGTATTGAATTTAATGTCAGTCCTTGGCAATTTAAAACATACCAGAGAACAAGTGGTATTTTACAAACTATACTCAATCATGTCACTTAGAACAACATCTGAGCTAATGAAAGAATCTACGTAGTGCTTTGACCTGTCCGAAATAGCAACCAAATCTCTTTAAATCACATCTCAAAGACATTTTATAATGTAGTCAAAGAATGAATGTGTAAATGAATAGGATGGCCATAGCTGAAATAATTTTGACCATAAGGTCTCTATGATCTGAACTCACTTGTAGCTAAACAGTAACTAGAAGATTAAAGAAACACCAGTGAACATAATTAGCTTATTGTTGGGGAGAAATTGTTTTCTCTAAAATACTATTTCTCATCACCTTTTAAATAAGTATTCATCAAAATATTCTTCCTCCATCAAAAGCTTTGCAACAAAATATCCCAAATGATATGAACTCTTGATCAGATTATGTGTGTGTGTGTGTGTGTATGCATATATATATATATATATATACACTCACACACTTACATACATTAAAAAATAATAAACATTAACAAGGTTTATAAACAAAATTTAACAACAAAAATTGTCATGCCCTTTAAAACTGAAGGCATATGCGATGATGTATGTATAAAGAATGAATATTATTAATTTGTAAGTAGAATATAATATATCTAAGCATTAATGATGAATATTCCAATTGTTCAAATAGTTGAACTACCAACTCATACTCATTGTGTTAGTGTCTGAGTCATTGAGTATTTTACAGACACATATACTTTTAATGTAAACATTGGGCAGATTTAGCATGACACTATCGGTGATAAAGCTAGCCCTTTTAATTACAAGTACAATCCAGTTTCCATCTACTTAGTTTAATTCCCAATGCTTGAATTTACTGTGAAGACATTTACTCAAGAAGCCATACAATGAGATCAAACTCAAAATCTCATGACTGCTAAGCTAACTTAACCACTCGGCCACAGGGTTACATATAAAGATGCCTCTGTATGTGGGGATTTCAAGTGTTAGGGAAATGATTAAAAAAACAAAGAAAAATTGCAAATGATCATAGTTAAGGACTGCTCTGGCCAGCCACTCCTTCAGCACTGCTTCTAAGTTACCCTATATATAAACGTGAAGAACTTTCACTTTACTCCCAATTGCTAAACTACTAACATTCTATGAAGAAAGAAAAAAAAAAAAA
>NC_068983.1:103209266-103236766 GCF_001194135.2 Octopus bimaculoides
AAAAAAAAAAAAAAAAACACACACACACACACACACGCATTTCATGAATTTCTTCCAGATTGTAATTATTTCCACCTTTTATGAAATGTTCCACTTCAGAAAAAGTTTAATAAGTCTAAAGTTATATCACGCTGACAATTTAAAAAAAGAATGAAACAGTGCTATACATGATTGCCACTGACTAGATATCTTAAGAACTTTGCAACAAGAATGAAAAAAGAAAATGGAGCATTCTGTATGTTTTCCCATATACTTCCTTAAATTCAGAATCAAATTTCTAATCTTGACAAATATTATGAAGAAATGATTATCTTCCTTGTAATAACTGTCCTCCAGAAGACAACATGTGAAAGGTGCTTCTTATGGTATGATCAAATGGCAATTTCTTTTAGGTTCCATATCAGTCAACTGACAGATAGAAAGGCCTACAAATTTAGTTCCTCGCCCATTGGAGTCACTGATAATTTGACAATATCAATAAAACAATGTATTTCAGTCAGTTACAGATTTATTTTCTTTCCTTCATAGAGCTGTCTCTCTTTCTTATAAATAAATGCTTTATACATTTTAGATATAAATCATTATTTCTTTTAAATTGCTGTTCTTAGGTCACACTAACATGCCTGTGCATGTGTGCACACATATGGAAACATGCATACATATACATACATGTGTGTATCTAAACATGCACAATGTGTAAAGAAATGCTTACCCCCTAACACTATCCTGCTTTTGTCTCAATTTCTTGGCCCTGTTAAAATCACACAGGGAATTATCAAAAGAGACTATAAAATTTACTGCCTGTTTCACATGATATAATATTATTTTATATGTATATTAAGTATTATATCTACACTTGGTTGCAACAGAAGTCTCCAGAATCAAAAAAATTACTACACTAATAGTTTCAAGGTTAGTTGAAAATAAACCTTGCAATTAATCTGAATTATAGGGATTACTGATGATAAATTTTCTACAAATATTTAAAGGATAGAAGTAATCAACTTTTACAGCTTTCATATTATAATTATAATCATAGTATAAAAAAAAAACAAAAAGAAACATGACAATTAGACAAGGTATTGTGAAAATGAAATACTAACTGTTTCATTATGCAATGCGCAGGTGTTTTATAACCCAACGAAATTAATCTGATTAAAGCAATTAATTATTGTTAATGTCGGGGATATTGTGTATATATGTATGTGTGAGAGAGAGAGAGAAGGTGAAGGGGATTTGCAAGTAAGGAAATGTATACATTAACAAAAGAAATAAACGAAGTGATAGGAAAAGAAAAAAAAAAACTGAAAAACTTTTAAAGTGAATAAAACAAACTGATCTGGTGTAATAAGAAATTTTTCTTATACTGCTATATAATACAACTAATAATAATTCATTCAAATTTTGGCACAAAGCCAGCAATTTTAGGGAGAGGGAGCAAGTTGATGATAACAACCCCAGTACATGACTGGTGCTTTATTTTATCCACCCCAAAAGGATGAAAAGTAAAGTTGACTATGACAGGATTTGATCTCAGAACAAATGCTGCAAAGTATTTTGTTTGATGTGCTAATGATTTTGCCAATCCATCATCTGATCCTGAGAGGGATAAAGGCAAACTTAACTCTGGTAGGATCTGAAGCCAGATCATAAAGAACCAGAACAAATACTACAAGGTATTTTTCTGACATTCTAATGACTGTCAATCTGCTGATAATTCTTTCTACTACAGGCACAAGGCCAGCACTTATCTTTCTTTTTTTTTTTACGGTGGAGTTCTAGTCAATTATATTGATCCCAGTGATTGACTGGTACTTATTTAAGTGAGCCCCAAAACAGATGAAAGGCAAAGTCAACCTTGGCAGTATTTGAACCCAGACAGGCAAAATACCGCTATGCATTTTACCTGGTGTGCTAATGATCTACCAGCTTGCTACCTTGTTAGTATTAATAATGACAATAATGGTTTCAAGTTTTGGCACAAGGTCAGTAACTTCAGAGGAAGGGGGTAAGTTGATTACATTGACCCCAGTGCTCAGCTGGTACCTATTCTATCGACTCTGAAAAGATGAAAGGCAAAGTCAACCCCAGTGGCATTTAAACTCAGAACATTAAAGATGGACACAAAATGCTGCTAAGCATTTTGTCCAGCATGTTAATGATTCTGCTAGTTCATCACCTTCTTAAAAAGAAGATGTAATTCACTGTTCAACCATTCCACTAATAGAGTGAAAGAAAGGTAAACAAGGCACTGGATAGTGCTGAATTGAAGCTTGAGATAAGTAAGAACAATTTATTTTTTTCTTTATTTCATTAGACATGGAGACTATTTACTGTCCACTAATTGTAATAATGATGCAAGAGAACGTATGGATTAGGGGATAATGAATGTGAAAATAAAACAAAAATAACTTTAAATTAATTTTTAAAAAGAAAAAAATTTTTTTATTTTAAATGTAAAAACAAAAAGACAAAAAATAAAATAAAAGATATAACCCCTATATATTTAATATTTTTTATTTTAATTTTTTTTTGTAACTGCTGGTGAGTGGCTGGCAACACACAAAATGGTGGGGGTGGGGAGGGAATATAAAATAAACAGATTACTTCTGTTTATGGTAGAAGGAGTGGGGGTGAGAGAAAGGTTGTAACAATAATAAAAAAAAATATATATTAGAAAGTAAAAAAAAAATGTGAGATTGATTAGTTTAAGCCAACACAGCTTATATATGCTGTGTGTTTTTTCAGTGATTTTAGCTGAGTTAGTGAGACAAATAGTAGAACTTTAAAAAAGTATTCCATCAAGAGAAACACACACATACACATACATACATGCACACACATATACATGTTCTACTGAGTTCTCTTTGATGCTCCCTCATTGCAAAGAGATTACCAAGAAGGAAAAAAAAAGCATGATCTATAAAAATATCAAATATGAACCAAAATGTATGGTATTTAATGCAAGCAAACAAAAGACTTCTTCAATGCATATATGGTTTCTGAGCTTATAAAACAAGACAAAAATCCAGTCGTTTGTTTGATATAACGTTTGGTTGTGTAAGACAAGAATCCAGTATTGTAAATACTTGTCATCTTCTCAGATGTACAGACAGACAGGCAGGCATACATACACATACATGCACACAATGTTACATAGTCAGTCCACTGCAGACCAAAGTAACAAGAATTTAATGATGACTACGAAACTTTGTTTAATATGGAGGAACCTCTATTAATATAATGACTTGACGAACGAGTTGTTTAGAATATTACGATCAACTGGTTGAGAATTGGGACTCAACCAGATCCACTCTACCACTTGACTGCCATATAACATAAATGAATGCTTTTAAAAGAATATTGGCAAGATTTTTTTTTTCCCTTTTCTTTTTCTTTCTCGGCAGAGTGGGGGGTGCCTGTTGCTTTTGTTTACATAAACTGAATGATACAGATAAAAATTTCAATAAATCTATCAGAAATTGAGCACTGGTTGATAAATTTAGGATATGCAATGTTAAGCTATGGCAGTTTCTACATTCCAATCATTATTATCATGCTAATCAAAATGTTTCAAGATAATAATAAATCAATAACTCTGAAAGGAGAAAGAATTGTACAGCTCAATGTACATAATAACTGATAAAAATCTGATATTTTAATCACTTCCCCTTTTCTAGTTAAATAAATTTACAAAAAGAACATTTTTTATTTATGATTGAAAAGATGGAAAAAAAAAAAGAAAAAAAAAAAAATTGAAACCTTATTGTAGAAAAAATTTGTTCTGATATTTTAATTTTCTTGTGTGCATGTGTGTGTTGTATTAGTGGGTACAAACAAACCCATTTAATAGAAATATGCTTGTGCAATCAGTTTCCAGCTAACAAGAAAGATTTATTTATCATTTGTAATTTAGTAGTTGTAGTGGTAGTAGTAGTAATAATAATAATCGTAATAGAAATAAGCATTTGAAAATAAGACCAAAAAAAAGTCACCACTTGTCATTTAAAAAAAAATTGCAGCCATAAACGGAAATGATCAGCCCAAAATGGAGGAAAAAAGTGGAAATAAAAAAAAAATTGATGAAAATATTAAAAAAACAATGATGACATTTTAAATATTGAGGCTTTTCATATCAATTCTGCAACCTGCTTGCTGTTTGCAGTGTGCAGACTCTGGCAACAACATCAGTTGGCAGTGAATTACCATAAGGATAGATATGGTAGTTTTTATTAACGGAATGACTGATCTTAGGTTCCCTTCTGGTTTTGTAATGTTAAAGTCTTTTGCTGCAAGTATTCACATAAAATGACTTTTCATAGAAAGTGTATGTGTGTCTACATATCACACAAACACACATACATACACTTACACGCGAATGCACATTTATACTCACACACAACTATAGAGAAATACATACACCTTATGATTCTGTGAATCAGAACAAAATCTATGTGTGAATACATAATATGGCTACTGGCTTTATCTGCATTCTGTTGTGGGGTGGGGAAGGAGGAGAGAATAACACATGAGGGCATAATAGAATAAAAAGGGAAGAAAACAATTTTAAAAATTAACATAAAAATGTCTTTTATAATACAATACTTAAAGCCAGTTTGCTGGTCAGTTGTGTTGATGTGTATATATATATATACATATATATATATATAACATATATATATATATATATATATATATAACATATATATATACACACACACATATATACGTATGTCCATGTGTATGTATGTAAATTGTAGTCAGTTTATCAGTTCACCTGAATTTATATACCATTATATACCATTCTGAATATCAAATCAACAAAATAAGAAACCTCTCTTCCAGAAAGGTTAACAGGTTTTTTTTTCATGCACAGAGTGAGTAATCAGTGCAAGAAGAATTCACAGAAGATCCTGGCAGTTTGACGGCATTTCTCTATATTCCCTGGTTTCCCTTGCTTTTTTTTCTCTTTTTCTTTCCTTCTGTAGTTTATACCAAGTCCCATTCTTCTCGTTCTGCCTTTCATGTGAATATGTAGACAAGGCTGTGTTTCTTTTTCTGTGTTGGAATTACACTTTGTAATCAAAAACTTCTTTGTGTAATTCGGGGAAATCAAACTGGCTGTGTATCGACCGCATGCGAATGTTGTTGAGCGACATGGCATGCTGGTGATTAAATTCGCGAAACATTGGAATTGTTCGGATTAGATCATTGAACAAAGTATCATAATCTGTAAGAAATGGAAACAGAAATTTTAAACAACATACAGAAAGGAAAATTAGAATTATACAAAAATCTATTAGAATATTACATCAGTGTAAAAAAAAAAGAAAAAGGTATTTATTAAAGATAGGAGATATCAGTAGTTAATCAACTTTCAGGCCAACAAAGGCCTTGTACCATATCTTAATGAGAATTAAACTTCAGAAAGCATAGTGGATTCCAATACTACAAATACACAACTAGTCATACTCTAAGGGATAGAGTTAATTAGAATATAGAGTAGAAAGTTAAATTTCTGTAAAGAATAAACTGCTAGATTAAATTAACTCTTTTGTTACTATAGTTCTGAGGAAATATAATGCCTTTGTTCCAAATAATTTTGAAACAGATGAAGAATTTAGAAAAATAACTTTGTTATTATTATGCTGATGTTTAGAACATGATATTTTGATGGAAGGTTTTAATTTAAAGAATTTTAAAACAGGGAGTCTAACATAGAACTAGAGGCAGTCTTAGGTAGGTTGGTAATCAAGAGTTAAAATGTCAAACAGGTGGAAAAACAAACTCAACAAAACTTTAAGCATAAATACAAAAATATAAAGACTATTTTTGTGAAGTTCTAATTATCTTTTAACTCTTTCAATTTCAAAGACAATATTACAAGAACATTTTAATCCTAAATTTGTGATTTTTCTCTCACAGTTATTTACAATACAATATCATTTTAATTCATTAATGAATTCAAAATGATATTTACTCTTCATTAGAATCCTCATCATCATCGTTTAATGTCCACTTTCCAATGCTGACATGAGTTAGATGGTTTGACATGGAGCTAGCTAGCAGAGAGCTGTCCAAACACCAACTGTTTGTAGAAACCATGCCACAACAGACTAGCTCCCTGCCAGCCAGCTCCATGTCACACAATCCAACCTATGTCATCATGAAAAATAAATAAATAAAATAAAATTGGGGCCAAACTTTTAGAGACGCAGATTTGACATTAGGTTTCACTCACCACTGGCAAATTTTAATTTTCATAAAACAGATGACTAGAAAAAAAATATCTTACCTTTATGGTTAGATTTCAGTTCATTATATAATGCTTGTAAAAAGAGTCCCTGTATTTTAGAAACTGCTTTAACTCCAGAAAGATTTTGACGATCTGAAAAACAGAATTCATTCATTTCAATTTAGATTCTATTTATTTTAAATTGATCTCCAAATCTATCAAATTGATAAGAATTGCTCAATTAAAATCATGAAAAGAAACTAATATAAATAAATCCAAATTTAACCATGCTACATAACTGCAAACATAATTTAGCAACACCCACTCCTACCACCACTGTCACCACCAAATAATAAAAAAAAACACATCAAAATTTAAATGATTTCAACTGAGTTACAAAGATCAAAACTAATAACATTATCCTGATATGTTTTCTTAATTATCTTTGAGACAAAAGGAGAGAATTATTTTCAAACCAAAATCCTGTTCCAAATACTTGTAACAGAAGGAATTCAGTTGAAAACACTGGAAGACCAGCTAGTGGTATTAAACTGGTTGATGAATTATGCCTGGCACTCAGGAACTCAGACTACATAGGGTCACAATAAACACCACAAGGTATTCCAGTTTGATGCCATACCAAGCAATAAATGCACTGGACTGGTACTTTAGTTTATCAACCTTGAAAGGATAAAAGGCAAAGATGATCGTAACAGGTTTTGAACTTAGAAAACTGGAACAAACACTATTGTCAGCACTCCGTCGCTTACGACGTCGAGGGTTCCAGTTGACCCGATCAACGGAACAGCCTGCTCGTGAAATTAACGTGCAAATGGCTGAGCACTCCACAGACACGTGTACCCTTAACGTAGTTCTCGGGGATATTCAGCGTGACACAGTGTGGCAAGGCTGACTCTTTGAATTACAGGCACAACAGAAACAGGAAGTAAGAGTGAGAGAAAGTTGTGGTGAAAGAGTACAGCAGGGTTCGCCACCATCCCCTGAAGGAGCCTCGCGGCGCTTTAGGTGTTTTCGCTCAATAAACACTCACAACGCCCAGTCTGGGAATTGAAACCGCGATCCTATGACCGCGAGTCCACTGCCCTAACCACTAGGCCATTGCGCCTCCACAGGAACAAACACTATAAGGCTCTAACAATTCAACCGAAAACCTCCCACTTTCTAGTAGTATGGTTGTGAGCATCAAACATGAAAATCTCTAGAAATGCTATCAATTTCAGAGCAGGTCACCGTATGTTATTATTACACAAATACAAGTCGGTGAGCTAGAAGAATCGTTAACATGCCAGGCACAATGGTTAGCAGCATTTCAACCGTCTTTATGTTCTGAGCTCATATTCCACTGAGGTCGACTTTGCCTTTCATCCTTTTGGGGTTGATAAAATAATTACCAGTTGAACACTGGGGTTGTTGTAATTGACTTAACCCATCCCCATGAATTTTCAGGCCTTGTGCCTATAGTAGAAAGGATTATTATACAAATACAAATAACTATTGCTATATTGGATCAGTCAGTGAAGGTTCATGAAGTTTAAGAAGCATTTACATAAAATCAATAACATTTATAAAACATACAAAAAATAACCTATATATATATATATATATATAAAGAAATATAATGTGTCATTACCTGGACAAATTATCAAAACAGCTGTAAAGAGACCAATTTCCTGATCAGATAACTTCAATGGATTAAAGGTTTCTGCCATTAAGAAGAATTCTTCAAGAAACTTTCCTAGTGGCATTTCCCGGATTACTTCCCTGAAATGATAAATTAAATAATTATTGAATTTTTCATTACAACAGCAGAATTCGATGAATTTTGATGAAAATGTTGAATGAAGCTCACATGTGACAACGTGTCTACTCAAACTAAATTCGGTTTGCATTGAATGCTTAGTAACAACTTTAACCCTTTAGTGTTTAAACCGGCTATATCTGGCCAAAATATTCTACCTGTTTTAAGTAAAAACTGGTCAGATATGGTCTTTCATAGCTACCTTACAGTGTCATTTCAAAATAAACAATAACATCATTGAAATCTCAAAGCCATGAAATATCGCAGGATTAACTTAAAATGGTGTGAATACATAAGCTTTATATCTGACAGAATCTGAATGCTAAAGGGTTAGATGAACAGTTATGGCAGATACCAAAAACAAGAGAAGATCTTAATAATGTACTTCATTAGCCATCTTCAATAAATGAGCAGAAGTGAATCATAAATGTAACTTCCTACCAGAACTTTCAGAAGTCATGAAAGAAACCTCACAGAGGTCCAGTGGCAAAGCCCCCTAGACCAGAAACCATTCCTGCATCCTGTTTCCCATGCTGGCATGGGTTAGACATCATCATGAATGGCTATGCCCCTTCCATGTCAATAACAATCATCGATACGCTATAGGCAACTCCTGTGTACTGGAACATCTAAAACAAGTGCTTCTACCAGAGAGTCAATGTGGCTTCTGTGCTAATCACAAGGACTGTCAACATGACTTTAGCAGCAAAACTACTCCAAGGGAAATTTCAGGAGTAGCACTACAGCCTCTAAACCTAATAAAGGTTTCACGTGGTTAGTAGAAACAGTTTAAGGAAGACAATGGGAAAGTTTGGTTGATCTGACAACTTGATGACTTATGGTGGGCTGTGTTGGATGATGGAGAGGCATTTGATGCATTCTCAATAACAAATGGCATTGAACAGGGCTGTCATAGCTTCCACATTTTTCATTATAATGTTTTATGGCTGACTTAGTGTCAACAACATTAGGAGAGAAAATATGTAAAGACTTAAACCATACTAGCATGGGAGCATGGATGTCCAATAGTTACAGCAAAATGAAGTAGGAGATTCTAATATCAACTAAAAAGGTGTAACTATAATTTTTCATGATTCCATTAACTCTTCAATCAATAATACTAACCATATTCAATAATTACTAGTTTCTTGTTACTAAGCAACAACAAAGGCCCTATGTTTTAGAAGACATTGTAAAATTCATAAAACCTAGTTTAATGAGCTGTAATTTTCATGCCTTTGTCCAAGAGTGTCAGTAGGATAAAAGAAGTAAAATGATTTAAAAAAGAAAACAAACTGTGATCCTAGTATGTCAGTGGTTTATCCAAAAACAATCATAAATATCCTGAGATTTTTACTAAGAAGATTGTACTCATGCATTATCAACATATTCTTGGTTTTTAACTCAATGTCTATAAGGATTTTTGTCCATTAGTTATTACCATTTATTCACCCCACTACAAACATCATCATCATGAATGGCTGTGCCCCTTTCATATCAGTAAGAACTAGCAATACTCAACAGTTAACTCAATGTAAGCCTTTGTAACACACAGTGCACAGTAGAAATCAGTTTACCTTGGACATTGCATCTTCATGTCAGGATCAAACATGGTATAATTTTGGTGGTCAACAAGCATACAAAATCTTGCTAACATCACCTCAAAGGTTCCTTGCTTGATCAACTTGATTTGGTCCTCTTGGTCAATTTCAGAGAAACCTGGAAAAAAAGGATAATGCCAATAAATAGAATTAATAAAATCAATGTGAGATTTATTTTCTTAACGCTATGTAAACAGAATCCTGCTCCCAGCCTCTGTAGCTATAGGGCAGCCTGCCCTCAACAACTTGTAGCTATACTACAGCCTGCCCTCAGGTCCCTATAGCTATAATATATCCTTTTTTCAATTCTCTGAGGAAAGAAAATTGAAAACTTGCTTCATAAGCTAGGTTTTTGGTGGTGGTGGTGGTGGTGGTGGTGGTGGTGGCAGTTTAACATTTAGCTTAAATTTTATGGCATTCATAAAATGTGAGACAAATATCATGGACAAGATGCCAGTCTTTCATTGGTAACTTCTTGAATATCTGATAGCTACTTTAGATGGTTAACTAAATTAAGGCATTGTACAGAATTAAGAGTAGTATTCAAGACCACCAACAAACCTGCTCAATTTTAACAAGAAACTTGAAGCTATTTGTAAGAAAAGAATTTAGATGGGGAGTGAGAAGAAATTAGATGAGGTGTGTGTGTGTGGTTGGGGGGTAGAAATAAAAATAGAAAATGGAAGAGAAATATTTGTGTGTGTGTGTGTACATGTGTCATAGAAAGAGGCAAGGGCTAGAAGGAGAATGAAAAGAAACTTGAGAGAGAAGGGATAAAGATAGAAGACAGAGGTTAGAATAACATTACTTACCAGGTAGCCGCTTGCAGAACTGGACAACATTTGTAATCTCAGGCACCATGTTTGTTAGAAACTGTCTCCACATAAGATCTGAGGCACTATTCTTACCATCCAAAGCCTAAGTGAAAAAAGAGAAGAAAGTGGATTCTTCAATTCAATTTCATTTAATTAACAATGTGCAAAGTTGAGAAGATTTAAGTGGGGTTTGGTGCTACAATAGCAGCCAAATTTCTCTTAAATTATACCCAACCATCTTAAAAAGAGTGCACATCAGATCATGTAGTTCTAATTATTCCTAAAAAGATGGGATGATTGTGGTGTAAATGTATTTGGTCTTAGGTCTGTTTGATCAGAATTGACTCATGCTAAAACAACAATATGAACTCTTTTGATACCGACCCACCTGAGACCGTTCCAGGTTCTATGGTGCAAATTTCATGATCTAAACCCTCCATCAAAATTTTATGTTAATTTATGTTCCAAACATCAACTTAACTATGACAAACATATTTTAGCAAATTCTTCATCTTTAAAATCAACTGAAATAGATGCAGTGCATTTAAACAGAAACATGGTACAAAAAGTAAAGCTTGAAGAAGGATGGATGTGAAAAACTGCTAAACCCAAGATATATTACTTCCATAGTGCTTCTATAACACAAAATGTTATGAGATTCACCAAGACATATAAGATACTAGGTGCCATATATGAAAGTAGCACATAATTTAAATATTAAGTCACATGAGGGTAACTTACTGAAAGTGAAAAAGAAATTGCAGCCCAAGTTGAACATACATAAACTCAATAACCACAGTAATGAGTCACTTACAAACAACAAACTGATTTAAAATATAATTCATGATATTAATGATAGCTTACACAGGCACAAGCCGACTAACAATTGTTTAATTGAAACTCTGAAGGATGAAAGGTGAATTTTGAACCTGGTACAAATTGATCTCAGATGATGATGGATACATTTATAACTCTATCCCTTCCTCCTTACAACAGTTTGCAAAGCAAGTGGTTACTCTCTAAAAGATGCTGAATGCACCTGTATCCAAACCCACCTCATTAGTAACAAGCTGGACAGTTTGTAATGGCAGTATTAAGCCTTCTTTAAAGCAATTTTCAGGCATTCAAAAGAACTTAATGTCAAGTAGTTTGAAGAACATCTATTACACAAAAATAAGAGTGCTAAAATATCACCAGATGAATTACTTTTGTAAGCTTTAATCTTTCTTTAAAGTAGGAAGAAAAATGTTCATATGTGATCCGTCTACACTATAAAAATACAGGGGAGATTTCTACATCAACAGTCATTTAGTGCCTTTTGTAAAGTTCATTATGTTGCAAGCATTTGAACCAGAAAAGTCCCTTCTTTGCTAGTGTTTTTCCCCTGCAGACACTGGTCTACAAATGTTCAAGCTGGGTAACAAAGATAACAGTCTAAACCTACAAAAATCATGAACACTGCTCTTCCACTCTTGACTAGCTCATCAAAAAATGAGGGACAATACAGAATGAAAAAACACTAATTTGTATATTCTTCAACACTTTCAGGAAATTTTTCTGATCCATAGTTCTGTTTTTGACAACAAAAAGAGACTAACACTTATGAACAACTGGATTTTCCTTTTTCTAACTGGTAACATTCTATGTGCATGAACTCATGAAATAAACTTTAGGAAAATCCAAAACCTGTACCAATCTTATATTGTCACAAATTCTAGAATTAAGGAATGTTAACATTAAGTCGAGTGCCATAATTTAAATTCATTCAGATGTGCCATCAACAATGTCATAACCCCCATCAGTTTTACATATTTTTTCTATGCAAGTTCTACAATTTCCATATGATGTCATAGAAATCCAATCCTTTCTTCAGGTTTTTCCAAGCTATTTCTTCAAATCTTTCTTGATTAACATTTTTGATCAACTCACTGTTTCTCTCCTAGCAAGATATTACATCTAAACCAATGTAGCTATATCTCTTGCATAAATTTGCATATTTTTTAATACCCAGTAACTCTCAATTTAAGTGTGCTCATATTTCCAAATAATTTAACATACTACACCATGGATAATATTGAATAAAATTTTTCACTGATTGCTATAAATTCACTGCTATTTAAGAGTGTTTTTTAACTTCTATAAATTTCATAGTCTATCATTAACACACAAAAGAACCAATAGTTCATGTAACTTGTTTATTTATATAACTTTCTTGAGATATGGATATTTATGCAATCCCAGACTGTATTGGAATATTGAACTTGTGAATCTAATAGGCATTCTTGTTTTCAGTTTAATAACAAACCTTGAAAAAATTAACTGAGTTGAACACCAAGTTTCACCTATTTTAAATGTTAAATTAAACAATTCTGGTGTTGGTATTTGATTATTCATGTACTGCTGAAAATATAGTAGTTTGTTTTGATAGCACAGTTAAATCTATTTGTCTTAGTTAAACTAGATAAGAAATAGATAGCAAGTTGGAAATTACTCTATGGAGGATATCATCTTATCCAGGAAGTAAAACTTGCTTTCAAATACAGGTAGAAGTACTGACTTTATAAACTATAGAAAAAAGATTCAATATTTTAGAGAAATCAAATCTAAATATGAAAAGAATTCTCAAATTGATTGGCAGATCGAAGGAAAATATAAAAAAAAAAAATCGAAGTAAATGAATTAGATTGAATAACCTGAGTAAAAAACTCACCTCCAATAGTTTGGTTTTGTTTTCTTCCCATTTTGTATAGGCTTCCACAACAGCTTCATGAGTAACTCGACAAGTAACTCTGTGAGCTTCAACAATTGTTATTGTTACCTGCTCAATCAACTTCCTCCTGGCTTCAGTTGGTTGCTGTCGTCCCTCATCAATAATTTTATCTAGGAGTTTGGTCATAGGTTTTTGAGTTGCAATACTGCAGGGAGAAAACTTTGATTCTACCTTTATCATTGGCTGAGATTCCTCATAAGATGTTGGGGTCTGGGGCGTGGGGGCTGCAGATGAGGTAGAGTTGGGGGTTTCAGGCATAATGAAGGCAGGTGGGCTCATGTCCTTGTTACTGCTAACAGTAGTCAACCTTTCTGGGCAACTACCAGTAAGTCCATTCTGTAGTCCATTACAGACATTATTAGGTGGACCAGGGGGAAGAGTATCTGCTATACCATTAATAACACCACCACCATTAGCAAGGACATGACAGATGTCGTTGGATACAGCGGCTTTTGAGATACCATTGGGAACTAATGCTGAGGTTGTGATACCATTTATTATATTGGTTGGCAAGACACTAGGTTGCACTGTACTGGGGGTACTGTTTTCAACTGGTTCAGTCTTGGTTCTAACACCATTCAAATGAATGATGTTGCTATTATTACAAGTGACAGCAATAGTGTGAGTGCCATTGCTAACGTTGCTATTGTTTACATTGTTGTTAGTATTGCTGTTGCTATTGGAACAACTTGGAGTATTCGCACTAGCTGGAGCAGTGGTTGTACTACTATTGGTAGTCGTAGCTGTGGTGGTGGTGGTGTTGCTGGTAGTGTTGTTGTTGTTGGGCTGAGGTTGTAGATGTACAGGTGACTGGCTGCTGCTGCTGGCTGGGCTATTCAGACTGGAGTAACCAGATTCTACCCCATTGGGAATGCTGTTAGTTGCTGCAGGGTCAGGCTTATTATTTGCATGGCTTGAGTTGGAGTTGTTGGCGTGCTCTTTAAAGCTGGCCTGGGCAGCAGCAAGGAACGCTTGCATGAGTTCAGACTTAAAGCTGCCATTAGTTTGAATGAGTTTCTGCAGATCTGCCATACTTCTGTGGTTCCCACTAAGTGGTAATGGGTAAGGAGCAATAGGAACGTTTGTAGTATGAGATTTGGATTCCCCGTTGGCTTCTTTCAGACGCTTTGGACGCCTGCCAAGTCTTGATGCTGCAACAGAGCCAAAAAAAAATTTTGAAAGTTAGTTTATTGGATGTCAAACAATTCTACAATTTCTCTCACTCAAATTCAAAAAATTTCTTTTTTTTTTTTTAAAAGTCATACTGGATAAGTTGCAAAATATCTGCAAAACAACTGTAAAAGCAATCTACTTATGGTTAAGTGATAACTTATATATGGCAGTGCAGATTTTACTCTATTTCCAGTTTTTTAGTAACCATAGTGCTAAAGTCTTAATTCTTGATCATTTTATGGGTGAATTTTAATGGAAAACTGATTCACATAACTCAAAGAAATTTTATTGTATTTATGAAACAAGTTACCAAAGGACATAATCACAAAAGCCTTTTACTAAAATCTCCCTGTATATACGTACTTAGCTACACTGACAATATGTTACTCTCAAGTGGCTTGGCATTAAACTTAAATTTGATAGTATTATAGTTCCTTTAAA
This sequence comes from Octopus bimaculoides, assembly GCF_001194135.2. Lineage (NCBI taxonomy): Eukaryota > Metazoa > Mollusca > Cephalopoda > Octopoda > Octopodidae > Octopus > Octopus bimaculoides. Next base: position 103,224,121 of record NC_068983.1, read on the forward strand.
TTTGAAAGTTTTCCTTTCTCTCAGTGATGTAGAAAATAAATATATTTACATACGCTCCAGCATGACTACAGCTAAGAAGGTGAAACCAATATGGGTAAAGATAGCATACAACAGTCCACTGCTTGATGAAAGCTTCAAGTTTTTTGACATTCCATTAACTCAAAGCTGTGATGCTAAACAGATACTGACCAGCCACAATGTCAGCTGGGTGGGCCAGCACAACATGAAATAAAGTCCTTTGTTGAAGGATACAATTGTCCTAGACAAGGAGAGAGAGCAAATTGCTTAACATGCACCTTTTCAATGCTAATATGATAATAACTGAAATATCTCTATTGGACCCATTTAAAACTGGGTGCCAGTTTATATGAAAATGATATGATACAACACTGCTGCCACATTAAATAGGCATACACATACACACTGATACATATTATATAGCTTTTAACTTTTTTGTTGCGGTGGTAACTTTTACTAAGGACAGAGTATTCATCAGAACTATTCTAATGTGAAGTAAAGCTTGGAAAAATTGTACAAAGTTGTCCATCACTTGTAGGAATGACTGAATAGCTGAAATTAGACAAAACAAGACAAAAAAAAAAAAAAAGGGCAATTTTCCTGTATTTTTTCAACAGATTAGGATCAATAAACATGCTGATTTTTAATAGTCTTCAAACCACTTACACACATGCATGTGCACACAACCACTCTCTTTCCTGCTCTATACTCACAAATGTGACTATATATCATTATTTCGAAATAACTTTTACAGGACTACTATCAAAAGTTATTCCCCTTGCATTTAACTATAAATTAAATATATACCTTGCTCTTTACTTGAAAAAAGAAAAAAAAAACAGTGATAGAATGTAGAAATAGTCAAATATGGGAAGGAGAAAGAAATGCTTTATATTAAGTGTTCCCACTCTTTACATTCCAAGTTCAAATCCTGCAATGGTCAACAAACTAAAGTACAGTCAAGGAACTCGGGTCTATTTTCTTAACTTATAATCATGACCATACATTTATTGGGGGAAGATATCAGTGTATCACTGGTATTTATTTTATTGATGATGCAGAGTTGAAAGGCAAAGTAGATGCTTAATTCAACTGTACACAGATCTTTAAACAAGAGAGGAATCGGGGTGAAGACAGAGAGCAAGCATGCACATGTACTCGAGCTGGCATATGCACCCATAGCTACTGGTTATATGCACTTGTCATTTGTTCGTATTCATTTCTTTTCCAGAAACAAAATTATATAATTGTCAGTAGTAGCAGGCCACCCAGAAAATAAAGAAGTAAAAGAGGGAAAATGACAAGAAAGACTGCTAAGGAATAATGCGCTCATATCTGTAACTGGCTCAAACTATTTCAGTAATATCCTAAAATGCCTTTCAACAAACAAAATAAAGGGGTTTGTTAACACATACAGAAAAAAACAAAAAAAACACCTACTTTGAAAAAATACTTTTTTTTAATATTGACTTGGTAACCACAAACATGAAAATATGGAATGCATGGTGCATGAAAGCCATTACAGAACACCTTACACCCATGACTAAAAACACTGATAAAATAAATAATGATATTGGAATTATATAGAAATGGTATATTAGGAAAGAAATGAAGGTGCACCTGGTTCATATCTGCAAAATATTGCAACTGTGCATGGAGTGTGTGTGTGTGTGTGTGTGTGTGTGAAAACCCATGTAAAAATACTGAAGCAAAATTTAAAAGAAAAGTAAAAAAAAAAACAAAGATATATAAAATTCATTATCAAATCTTGAAACCTCTGCTAATATTAAATTATGAATTTAATGGTAAGGGGTGAGTGTTTAAACTCTCATCCCTTACAAAAGAAAAGAGTGTGTATCAGGTAAAATGATGAAAATGAAACAGAAATGAGAGAGAGAGAGAGCGAAAAATGTGACAGAAAGTAAGAACTAAATAAAAGTGCCTTACCCACTTAAGATGGTGAGAAAGGTTAAAGAAGCTGATTATTCATCAAAGCAATAAAGTGAAGGTTGACTTGACTCAAATATATTTAGTTTTTCTTCTGTTCTTAAGACACAAATCTGATAACTTGTAATCATAAAGAAACATTTCAGAATTCAGTAAATTGCATTACAGAAAAATAAGCTGTGCAGAGCAACCACTTGTTATATGGGCAGCCAGTCTAGATTTCCTCAACCTGTGGGGCAGACAGCAATTACCAATAGCCTTTCCCAGCTTTTATATTAACTGCTAGACACACTTTCATACTGGACCGACCGACCGACTGACCAGCCAGCCAGCCAGCCAGCCAACCATTTACCACCTACCACTATATAGCTAATGGCCCTTTACTCCACCTCTTTGGGCTGGAGAAAGGGGTGTGAGAAATGTTTTTAGAAAGTAGAGGAATTAGGCTGGGTTTATGAAATGTAAAGGAGAGGGAGAGGGAGAGAGAGAGAGGGGGAGGCCAGTTTCCCAGTGAAGCTACCAACCAACATGATGACAGTCCTCACTGCTATCACCATCTCCCCTTCCCAGACATTAAGCCACCTATCTATTCATTTCTATTGCCATCTATTCATCTAGCTATCTCTCTTTCTATGCATTTATTCTTGTATTTAAAGTTAATTAGGAGCTTTTAATAATCCTTGTAAGCACTTGATTGAAAATTAAAAAAAAAACCTACCGATAAGTAATAAGACAAAAGAAAAAAAAAGATTAAAGTACAAATTCTCCTTTAAATCAAATATTTACATACAAATGAAGACTGACTTTCAACACTAATTACTTAGAAATACATACAAATATGTTTTTGTTGTTATTGTAAAAATAGACTGAATTGAATGAGAACACATAAAGCTAACCTTCACAGAAACAATAAAGTTTTAAAATTGCAATTTTATTTTCTTCACACAGACAGGGACATTAGGTTGGTAAGTACATAGATGAAAATTATGAGAACAAGCAACAGATAGGATAATAAAGACTCAAGTGATAATCGTAAAATACAAGTTCAGATAATAAAAGCTCTTTTTATCTTTTACTTGTTTCAGTCATTAGACTGTGGCCATGCTGGGGCACTGACTTAAAGAATTTATAGTCGAATGTATTGACCCAAGAAGTTTTTTGAAGCCTGGTATTTATTCTATTACAGGGACATAAACACACCAACACCAGTTGTCAAGCAGTAGAGGGGTGAGGGACAAACAGACACACATACATAGATATATGTATGTATCTATGTTTGTATCTATATATAACACACTTCTTTCAGTTTCTGTCTACCATATCCACTCACAAGGCCTTGGTCGGCCTGAAGCTATAGTAGAAGATACTTGCCTAGGGTGCCATGCAGCGGGACTGAACCTAGAACCATATGGTTGGGAAGCAAGCATCTTAACACACAACCATGCCTGTGACTGTGTAACATTTCTTTCTTTCTCTTAATATGTTTATATCCAATCTGCCTTAATGTTCATGTTTATATTTACTATATACTGATTTGCTTTTAGAGTAATCACAACTATGAAGAAAATTAAAGTTCCTTTATCTGCTACAGTAAAAGATTGTAAAGGTTTAATAATGCTCATTAGTAGTATCACTTTTTTATATTTATTAAGTATAGTTTATATATGAGCAGAAATATAACTGCTTTTACAATATTAGCCCTAATTACAACCAAAGAAAGGTTTAGAGGAGAAACAGGAGATAGAGTTCTCCTTTTAGCATTCAGATTACTCTGTCAAATCTAATACCTATTAATTCACATTGTTTTTGAATTCATCATGCATTATAACATACCTTCAAGATTTTGATGATGTGACTTTGTTTTTAGAATGACATTATAGGGCAAGATCTGGCCAGTTTGAAGATAAGGTAGGGAGAATATTTGGGTCTAACATGGCCGGTTTAAATGCTGAAGGATTATTGCTAGGAATGTAGCATAGGCAGATGGAAAGACTGTGCCTTCCATGATGTTAAAAATGATAATAATAATAATAATATTTGTTTCTAGAACAGGTGCAAGGCCTTAAATTTAGGAGGTAGGGATAAGTTGATACCATTAAGCCCAGTTTTGATTGGGGTTTTATTTTATCGACCCTGAAAGGATGAAAGATGAGAATAACTCCAGCAGGATTTCAAACACAGAACATAGAGCCAGAACAAATAACACAAAACAACATTTTGTCTGATGTTCTAATAATTCTGCCAGTCTATCAATAATAATAACAACAATCCTTTCTCCTATAGGCACAAGGCCTGAAATTTCGGGTGGGGTGGGGGTGGGGTCGATTACATAGGCCCCCAGTGCTCAACTGGTACTTATTTTGTTGACCATGAAAGGATGAAAGGCAAAGTTGACCTCAGAATGTAAAGACAGACAGAATGCCACTGAGCATTTTGCCCAGCATACTAATGATTCTACTAGCTCACTGCCTTAATAATAAAAATAATAATGATGATGATAATAATTGTTTCTAATTTAGGTACAAGGTCAGTCAATTAAATCAAACCTAGCACTTGGCTATGACTTTATTTCATCTATCCTGCAGGACCATGATTGATTATGAAGGCTATAATGGGTCAAGGAGAGTTGTGGCTGTCTAACTCGTGGAACAATGATAATGAAAAATAGCTGGATGATGATGATAAATAGTATTTTCATAGTTAATGTAGGTAACCTTTATTTATACACATTCTACTAGAGTGAAGGTTGTTTAAGTATTAGGCCAATTATGCATCATGGAGCAAAAATGTAAGGGAGAAGTATGGTGGAGGACAAAATAAGTATTCATGCAGACTTATTTATCATTGTTTCACTGCATAAGAAACTGGATTCACACACATATGTACATGAATACATATATGTAATACATATGGAAGCAGATTTTAACATATTTCAAGTGTGAGTGTTCCTTAATAATAATCCTTTCTACTACAGACATAAGACCTGAAATCTGTGGGGAGGGGGTAAGTTGATTACATCAACCCCAGTACTCAATTGGTACTTAATTTAACAACCCCAAAAGGATGAACGGAAAAGCCGACTTAAGCAGAATTTGAACTCAGAATATAAAGACAGATGAAATACTGCTAAGCATTTTGCCCTGGAGTGCTAACAATACTGCCTGCTTTACAAAAAAAAAAAAAAAAAAAAAAAAAAAAAAAAAAAATAATAATAATAAAATCCCTATCTGGTTTGGAAATTTATGATGGACTCTTCAAAATGATTGTGATGGGTTCCTATTATTGGCTAGTGACGTTCTGTTGGCTTCAGAACACATAAGCAATATCTTCAATAAAGCAGACTTATAATGTGCCAGGATTGAAGTGTACACACTACAATGAACTTGCAGTTTATGGTTGAATACACAAGTAATTCTCTTTTATGTTATTTTTGAAAATTATTGTCAAAGCTTATAAATATATTGTTGTTGTTTTGGCTCCAAGTCAACTCTAATCCAACAGACCTATGACTGATCATAGCTTTTAATTCTCTGAAACACTCTTTCATTCGTACATTGTGTATTTTGTATATTTACGACATAAGCCAATGTTTTCTTACATTTCTAAGACGATGGTATATGTGCAAGGGTGGGATGTATTTTGAGGTGGATTTGGTTTCTATATCTAGCAGTAAAGCACTCCCATTGGTATTGCTAAATTACATTGTATTAAATGCAAAATAATCAGCAATCGATTCATACTCCCCAGCTAACTGAAGACTTGTAACAAAGATAGAAAGTAATATCTGAATCACAACCTCAAATCAATTCTGAGTTCAGAACTGAGTTGAACTCATTCTGAGTTCAAATACTGTTATAGTCAACTTTGTCTTTCACTCTTTCAGGGTTGATAAAATAGAGAACCAATCAAGTATTGGGGTCAATGTAATCAATTAACCCAACAATCTAAAAAAATTGCTGACCTTGTACCAAACTCTGAAACAACCATTAAAGGTGTTGAGCGGGTAGAATCGTTAGAGCATCAGACAAAATACTTAGCAGTATTTCTTCAAGCTCTATGTTCTGAGTTCAAATTCTGCCAAGGTTGACTTGGCCTTCTTGGTGTCAATAATACAGATATCAGTTGAGTACTGGAACTAATATAACTGACTTAACTTCCCCCTAACATTGCTGGCCTTGTGCCAAAATTTGAAACCAAAATATAAAAAAATAAAAAATGCACTATGAAAAGAATTACCAATATAAGTTAAATACTTTTATTAAACTGACACAATATAATCCAAATAGAATGTCTTCAGTACTGATAATGCTAGATTAGAATATAAATTGATAAAGTACTAAAACTTTAATAACAATAATGACAAGACACAAGATAATTCTGTACATTAACTGATTAGGTTATTTCCCATGGGAGGATTGCTAAGTCAGCCTGGATAGAAAATTATCACAGATGATATCATATACAAGAACACCCACCATCACCACCACCACTAATATCTAAAGAAGAGTATCTCTTAATACTCTAGAGACAGCTAATAAACTGATCATGTGTACGTTTGACTCACTTTCAGGAAGTTCATGGAAATAAAGCTGTTCAAACAGGAAAATATCGAATTCCTCTGGTTCCGGCACTGATTGTGTTTAATGTGAGAGTATGCACTTATTGGAGATGACAGATAAAAATATTGCCATCAGATACTGTAAGGACACATTGCTGGGAATAGTCTGCATTTATTTAACTGAAAACAAGCTGTTTAAATTTTAAACAAATTTATATCAGTAACTACCACTGACGTAACTCTCTCACCTTCTCATTTCGTTATTGAAAAGGTATTAATTTAACAACACAAAGCTATTACAATGTTTCCCTGGTGAAAACTAAAACAATGTAAAACATGGGACTACCTAGCTGCATACCCTTTACAACCACACACACACACACTAGTTACTTCTATGGCTTCTCACTTTCCACACCCTCCACATCAACTCATCACCCAGTTCTTCTCCCAGGAACAGTAACTTAGCTGCAATTCCCAATCACATTCACATTTCCATCAGGCATTGAAACAGATGTTTCAAGTTCAACATGAACGACATTAATCTCACCATTCAGACAGAGTCTGCAAATATTATGGGCTCTGTCCCTCCTCTTTTGATTACCGTATAGAAATAGGAGAAAGTGCATCTGTAACAGTAACTAGTATGGGTTTCTTGCAAATTTTTATCAAAATTAGGTGTAGGTGTGACTGTGTGATTAAGTAGCTGACTGTGCAACCATGTGATTTCAGGTTCAGTCGACTGTGTGGCACCTTGGGGCAAGTGTCTCCAGCTACAGCCCCAGGCTAACCAATGCTTTATGTGTGACTTTGGTACACAGAAACTGTGTGGAATCCCATCATATACACATACTATTACCTGAAACAGTTTGATTCAGCTCCATGTAATTTAAAGTTTTGCATGCTTCTTACAGGAACTTAGCTCATTTAGGCTCAGATTACAAGTAACCTGAGCCTAAATGAGCCAGGCCTCTCTCTGTAAGAAACCTGCAAAACTTGAAGTTACATGGAGCTGAATCAAACTGTTTTGATGTAACTCCTACTAAATATATTGAATGCCTTTTTCTATTCTTTGTCCACTCACCTGTGTGTGCGCGCGCACATGCGTAACATCATCATCATCAGCATTTAACATCTGTTTTCCATGCTGGCTTGGGTTGGACGGTTTGACTGAAAACTGACAAGGGCATCCTGAGGTAGAAACCATGCCAAATCAGATTGTAACCTGGATGCCCTTCCTAATATCAACCACTCCAGGAGTATAGTGGGTGCTTTTTATGTACTAGTTACGAAATAATGGCATCTGCCAGGACTATGATCTCACTTGGCTTGACAAGTCTTCTCAAGCACAGTATATTGCCAAAGGTCTTGGTCACTGCTTCTGTGAAACCCAAAGTTCGAAGGGTGCTTTTTACATGCCAGGCATGCGACACTGGCATTGGTCACAACTATAATCTCACTAGGCTTGATGGATCTTCTCAAGCACAGCATATTGCCAAAGGTCTCGGTCACTTGTCATTGCCCATGAGGTCCAACATTCAAAGATCATGCTTCGTCACTTTGTCTCATGTCTTCCTGAGTCTATCTCTTCCAATATATATATATATATATATATATATATATATATGTTTAACTAAAATCCTTCAAGACGGTGCATCAGCATTGCCACCATCAACTGACTGAAACAAGTAAAAGATAGATAACAACAGCACACACAAATGCTCTTAATAACTCTGGGTGGTAATTAAAATTTACCTCATTAAAAATACCTATTTAAAGTAGTTAAATCACTTTGGAATGTAATTACTTTAGACAAAACATAAAAGTGATATTTATAATGGAAATCATTGTATATACTTATATGAAGTGGCACACGAGAGAATCTAAAACCTTAGGTATAGCCGAGTGGTTAAGAAGTTTGTTGTGCAAGTTACATAGCCATGTCTGAAATTACACAACTCATGTGTATTAATTTGTGCATGTGTGTCTGCCACCCACTGGTTTGTTTACATTCTAGTAATTCCGTGTGAAAAAAGAAAGATAGAAAAAAAGAAGAGCAACTGATAAAATTAAGTATTGGGGTTCAAATCGACCAACTAAACATTTCAAGGAAGAACTCCAGTATGACCACAGTTCAATGACTTAAGCAAACGAAAAAATAGAACTGTAAGCAAAGCATATATACACACAGATACACCCACCACATACACGTTATATAACATAATTGTAACAAAATAAAAGAAATTATTATTGGGATATTAAAGGGACTTTTGAATCACTCAGTGTACCTGTTACCTAAATTCGTTAGTATTTTCATAATGACCGTCACTGTTTGGTAAAAGTTAAAACTAATCAAACAAATTTTTAAGCTAAAAACAAAAACACTAAGTTTTTAGAAGTATAAACAAACATTGTCAATAGCTTAATGTATTTAAATTCTGATACACAAATGTAAAATTTAAAATATTTTAAAAATAGCAATGTTATCGACTATGTACTAAAACAAGTGACTATCATAAACGTTCTTAAAAATTAGAAACTATTACAACACTAAGACTACCATTAAAAGAAGGGAGGTAATTCTTAATGCTAGTTTTCGACAGCTGTTTTGTCTGGTGGGGATGCCAATCTGAAGTAGAAAAATTTACTTTTCATAGCAGAATTTAATGTTTATACATATTGCCAATGTGTGCATGAGTGTGTTCTTGAGATTTATATTTCTCAGCTACACAAATCCTTCATAAATTTCTTGAGAACAACACAATCAACTTAATATATTTATGCATACATACACACATGCACATGTACGTAAAACACACACACACATATTCCTCATTCCAGCATGCCTCAACATTTTGAACTGTTAAGCCCCTACAAAATATTTTCTCTCAGTCTTTTTTCCTCTCAATCCTTTCTGTCGAAGAGCGTCGGCTCGAAATGTCAAAGACTTTTCTATTCCTCCAGGGCATCAAATTAACACATTGGCTTCTTCCCTCACCTGTCTTCATCTCATTTTCTGTAAATTTGAACTATATATATATATATATATATATACACACACACACACACACACATACAAGCATACATATAAACAAATCTGTACACACACACACGTATGTACTGAAAGCTAACATGCAAGAAATACATATTTTTGTCAAGAAATTTGTAATGCTCAGAGGATAAGGTGCTGCTTTTCAATACTTAAAACAAATGTGTGTGCACGCGCGCATTTGCACACACACCTGAGTGAGAGAGAAATGTGCAGCCTAGCAGTTAGGGGTATTTATTTCATGGTTATACTGCGATGAGTTCAAATTCCTGAATGGGGCAGCACATTATGTCCTTCAGCAAAGCACTTTATTTCCCATTGCTTAAGTCTACTCAACTGAAAATGATACAAGCCAAGAGCTGGTGCAGCTCTCTCTCCTTCCAGCTGTCACATCTTTAATGTGCAATTAGGTCAAAGAGTGAGAAAGTGGACGGAGAGTTTATGCCTGCTCGCATCTGCATAGGCATGTAAAACAATTAATGAAAGTATAGTACATGTTATAAAACTATGTTAGTTTTCAGGTAACAGCTGGATCTATATATTTCAGCTTTTACTTGTTTCAGTCATTCACACACTTATTGTAGCAGTCCTTCAGTTTTTCTAAACCCTGTAAAAGAACTTGGAAGGCTGGACCGCCAGTCAGGCCTTTCATGATACCCTTAAAGCCAGGAACTTTTCTGTCAACCAAATCTACTCAGAAGGCTTAGGTCAGCTTGAAGATATAATCATAGTGTAATACAGTGGTACTGAACCCAGAACCATGTGGTTGTGAAGCAAACCTCTTACCACATAGCCACACATGTGCCTATTCATTCTTTATACATTCTGGTAGATTCCAATGTAGATATCTGATCAAGAAATACATATGTCACAATGATCCATTAATTTTATTATTTCCAAGTTTTAGGACAGCAGAGTGGCAATGAAATGGAAGTGTGTTGGAATAAATTCTTTGTGTTATTTAGTAGCACAACTCTTCAAACTTTTTTTTTTTTTTGTATGTGAATGCTGCTTGTACAAACTTTGTCATTGTCCTTGGGAGATTGATTGATGATAATGAGGATTGTATATACACACATACATACACACACACACAGACCTTATGCAGATGTTTCCAATGGGAAAATATTCAGCTTCTGTCCCTTCTTCCTCTGACTAACTTATAAAGAAATGTACTCAGAATAAATTGAACGACCACATTTCTGCTCTTCCAAAATGATAAAATATTTCCTATTCTCTTGTCTTGGAGACCACCAAATACCTCTTGCAGTGAACACTAAAGATAGCTATAAAAATACTAACATCAACCAAGTTAGTGTGTGTGTAGTTAAGAAGTTTACTTAGTAACTATGTGTGACCTTGTGAGCATCCATTATAACCCCATCCTTGTGAGTGAATTTGGTTGATAGAAACTGAATAACGCCCACTGTATATGAATATATGTGTGATTATGTGAGACTCCTTAAATTGACATCACATTCTAATTGTGAAGAAATATTGCTACACAAGCAGTTATGTATGAGTTGTTTGTATTTGAAAGATGACAATAAATGTTACTTTGCTTGGAAACAGGTGAGGGTTGGCAACAAGAAGAGCATCCAGCTGTTGGAAAAAAAAAGCGTATAAGTTTTGTCTGAATAGTGGCAGTACAGAAAAACAAACATTGCGTGCATGTATGTGTGATGTACTGTGATGGTAAGATTAACAAAAAAGCACTATCTGGTGAGAAATAAATATTATTTAATAGACACAATACATGTTTTATGTGCTGCTAATGGTTTCATATGTTGAGAAATACTTCATACATATATTTATTTCATGGTTATACTGCAAGGGGTTCAATTACTGAACAGGGTAACACGTTACATCGTTCAGCAAAGCACTTTATTTCCTATTGCTTTAGTCTACAGCAGGACAAAGGCCTCAGTATGTTCTTTTCACCAACCATGGTCAGATGTGGAGGCTGTGAATTTAAGCTTGACAGCATACTGGTTTGATGAACCTACTCTATCACACTGGCTCGACAGAGGGCAGCAGTTTTATAATCTTACCCAGGAGTAGTTAAGTCAAGTACATCAACCCCAGTGCTCAACTGGTACTTATTTTATCAACCTCAAAAGGATGAAAGGCAAACTTAGCCTCAGAGGAATATGAATTCAGAGAGCACAACGATGAACAAAATATCACTAAGCATTTTGTCTGGTTGCTAACGATTCTGCCAGCACACTAACCTTAGATACGTGTGTTGTGTGTGTGTGTGTGAAATGGAATTTGCTGAGGCAGGTTTTCTACAGCTGGATGCCCTTCCAGTTGCCACTTGTTTCTGTAGAAAGTTGAACATGAAAGACTATGTTGGTAGATTGGTGACACTCATTTACAACTGTTATGTGATGTCAAGGAGAAACTAACTCATACACATTCATGCAGCCATGTATACACATACACACACAAAAGGCTTCTGTTAGTTTCCATCTATAAAATCCCCTCACAAGGTTGGTTCTGTTGTAGAAGACACTTCCCAAGCATGCAATGGGATTGAACCCAAAACCATATGGACTTCTTCACAACACAACTATGCCTGCTCCCTGTGTGAGTGTGTGTGTTTGTACATATGTAGTTTAAATTCCTTTCCATCACTGGCCAATTCAATTAAGCATTTTATAATGATTTCTGTAAAAAAAAAATATCACAAAAGTATCACTTTTATGTTTTCTTTAAATATTTTATAATGTATTTTTAACTCTAAACCTGTCAAATGACAGAAAACCATCTACGTAAATCATAGAACAGCTAAACTGACAGCAAATGAAAAGAAAAAAGAACATTGGTAAAACGTGTGATTTGGTTTCACTCATTCACTTACGCACTCACCATCATATATACATCTCACAAGGACCCTTTCCTTTCTCATTAAATATATTTTAGCTCCATGATCAGAGGTGTGTGTGTGTGTGTGTGTGATTTGCTCCAACCAACAAATGAAGACGACAGAGAGGTAAAAGTGAGTTGATAGTTAAAAAGATTTCTCATGTGCAGTAAAGTTAGTTGGAGTGTGGGAACATTCCCTTACAGTGTTG
>NC_068983.1:103238008-103249206 GCF_001194135.2 Octopus bimaculoides
TATGTATATGTATACGCATGCGTGGATTTGTGTGTCTCCCGCCACTACTTGACAACCAGTGTTGGTGTGTTTACGTCCCTATAGCTTAGCAGTTCAGCATAAGAGGCTGATAGAATAAGTATCAAACTTAAAAAGGTAAGTACTGGGGTTGAAAAGTTTGACTAAAATTCTTCAATGCATTGCCCCAGCATGGCAGCAGCCAAATGACTGAAACAAATAATAAAAGTAGTATATATTCCATATTTAAAAGAACTGCTAGTCAAGACATTACTGCATTTGGTGTTAGTGGTGGTGGTGGTGGTGGCGGCAGAAAGCATGATTATGATTATTGTGGTGATGACTGTGATGTTTTGTTTGCAAAAATTGGGAAAAAGTATATAAAAAAAAAAGAAATGCAAAAATAAAACAAAAATAAAAACAAACACTTACTGGATGTTATTTTATCAATGAATGTTTTTAACACCTAACTATTTAAGATTTGACTTAATAGTGTTAAGTGGATGAGAGATAAATCTCTCGCCTGGATAGTATGTCAGTCTACAGAAAGTAAAACTTCCCAGATAACACTGTGCTTGTTTTCAATGGTTAGAGAAATTGAAGGCATATAGATTAACGCATTCTGCTCTGAAAGAGAACAGATTGTCTATTGTGGATTTGAACCCAGAACATATGAGCAGGTAGTTCTAAACTCTAATCTAGTTATAAGATGGATCATTAGAAAACTTCCAGTCAACAATCTCCATACAACCTTTTCCCAACAAAAAAAAAAGAAGGAATATTAAAATAATTGAATGAGTGTATAGTTTAAAAGTTTGTTTCATAGCCATGTGGTCTTGGTTAGATTCCACTACCCATCAACTTGGACAACTACCTTCTATAAGAACTTAAAATGTGACCAAAACCTTGTCTGTGAAATTTCAAAGATGGGAACTGTGGAAGACCCTATCATGGGTGTGTGTGTGCATGTAAGAGCGGTTCAGCAAAAGAAACTGATAAAGTACCACGCTTAATGAAAACAAGTACTGGGGTTGATACATTCAGCTAAAAATTCTTCAAGGCTGTGCCCTAGCATAGCCAAAGTCTAATGACTGAAAGAAGTAAAAGATAAAAGATATCATTCTCATCATTTATTGGCCACTTTTCCATGCTTACACGAGCCTTTCGGAATTTGTTGAGACAGATGACCTTCCTGTCACCAAGCAAGGTAATATTTTCCCATAAACATAGCTAAATAAATAAAATTTTCCCGTTTGCATCATACAGACGATATATTCACAGTAGATCTGTGAATTCAAGTTGTTGGCACTCCGTCACTTACGACGTCGAGGGTTCCAGTTGATCCGATCAACGGAACAGCCTGCTCGTGAAAGTAACGTGCAAGTGGCTGAGCACTCCACAGACACGTGTACCCCGAACGTAGTTCTCGGGGATATTCAGCGTGACACAGTGTGACAAGGTTGACCCTTTGAATTACAGGCACAACAGAAACAGGAAGAAAGAGTGAGAGAAAGTTGTGGTGAAAGAGTACAGTAGGGTTCGCCACCATCCCCTGCCGGAGCCTCGTGGGGCTTTAGGTGTTTTCGCTCAATAAACACTCACAACGCCCGGTCTGGGAATCGAAACCGCGATCCTATGACCGCGAGTCCGCTGCCCTAACCACTGGGCCATTGCGCCTCCACTGTGAATTCAAGTATCTCAGTTGAAAACAAGTAAGAGTTGGTGTCAGGAAGGGTATCTAGCTGTAGAACACTGCCTCATGAAATCTCAACCAACCTATGGCATCAAGGAAAAGCTGACATGAAAATGACATGAATGTATGTATGTACATGTGTAAATCCACTCACACACACACACACACACACACACACACATGGACACATAAACATACACACACATTACACAAAAACCTTTTTTCCCACCAAAATTAGCCAATATTCCCAACCTTTAGGCTACACACTATTAAATCTGCTGTATTGTGAGATAACAGTATATAAAGTTAAAGCTTGTCATTAGTACACATACACACACACACACATACATACATATACACACACACGTGCACTTATACACACATATATGCACACACAGACTTATTAAACAAAGTATTAGAGAATGACAGTTTAGCAGAGTGAGTGGAGTATAAAAATCTCTAAAGAGCTTGTATGATAAGCCAGAAAACAGAGCAGAGTAGCTGTGATTGGTCAAAAGTAGATTAGTGGGTAAAGAAATTTGAAACAACTTGCACATACACACACAAAAAACTAAGCACATTTTACCTTCTCTTTCTACTTATCTCTCTCTCACTCTTCCAACACACACACACACACACTGACTTGTCAAACAAAATACCTACAGTGATATACAGTGATATATCAGATCCCAAAGGAAAATAAAGAATAACCAGGTCACAGTACTCCCTCTCCACCTCTGCTTGGCTGCTGAGCGATTACCCACCCCCTTCCGCCCCACCGCCTTACGCAGCCACCTCAGTTAAATTCCAGCCCTATAGCAACAAGTTAGAAGATACAGCTTATATTTAGTCAGAAGCTCTTGTTTAACAGACCATATGATTTCTTATCAATGGCCTGCCATTTTTCTGCTTGCACACACACACACACACACACACGCACACGCACACACACACACACAAAGTATACCAGATACACAGGAGCATGTATGTGCATGGTGTATGAATATGTTTGTACAAGTGTATGTCTGAATGTGTGTGGATGCATTGTTACACAAATATAAACAATGAGAGAGAGAAAGGATGAGAGGAAAGGAGCTGGGCAAGGAAGGGAGAGACAGATAGATAGATAGATAGAGAGAGAGAGAGAGAGAGAGAGAGAGAGAGAGAGAGAGAGAGAGAGAGAGAGAGAGAGAGAGAAGAGCAGAGCATGGCCACATGGTTAAAAAGCTTATTTTGTAATCGAAAGACCCCAATTCAATCCTACTATGTTATGCCAGTAGATTAGCCCACTTGAGACATCCAGGTCAATTGATCAGCCCAAGTGATACAAGTTGAAAGGACTTTCCGGCCGATCCACTGATGGAGCAAATGTTGTGAATGGTTGGCTTTGAATTGTAATAGCTAATCAGAGATCATCTTTGGGCTACACAAACCAAAATACTCAAAATTTTACACTAATTCAGAAGGGTTAAATACTAACAGTCCAATTAAACAGGGTTCAAAATTGATGATGTGTCTGAGAGGGAGATCCACCGACCCATCAAAGAGACATCTTAGAATGTATTCAAGTCAAAGGTATATATTGTTCAAACAACCAAAAAGAGATAGCAATCAAATCTTCCTCAAATCCCAATCCTACTGTCTTAGAAAGGTTGGATATGCTTAGAATACCTTTAATCTCAGGTCTCTTTAAGCAGGGCTAACTTGGTGCTCCACTTGCTTCCTGACCATACAGTTCCAGGTTCAGCCCCATTGCGTGGCACCTTGGGCAAGTGTCTTCTACTATAGCCTTGGGCTGATCAAAGCCTTTTGAGTGAATTTGGTAGATGTAAACACACAAACACCAGTTGTCAAATAATGGTGGGGAGACAAGCACAAACACAAAAACACACACACACACACACACACACACACACATATATATATATATATATATATATATATATATATATATATATATATGTATAAATATATAAAAAGATAAAGAGAGCAATGGTAAAGTTGGAAATATATTTTATGGATAGAGTCTTACAGCTGTTTCTGGGAAGATCCAGTACTTCCCTTCATCGGAGACAAAAATAGTAAAGGAATCGATTATTATATCCATAGGCAGAGAGTTATAGTATGAAGTGAGAGTGAGTGTGATGCGCTAAAAAAAGAAAGAAAGAGAAAACAGTACTTGGAGTGTAGTTTCATTCCAGTAGTAAGTATCCGTGTAAAGTAATCCTTGTGGGAATTTTCTGGAAATAGTTGCGGCAGCAACGGCTGAAATAGCAGAGGTGGATATATGCCATATTGTGTCCAAGGTATATTGCTTGTGTTTACTTGAAGGATGTCCCAAGTCAACCTTGTTATATATATATATATATATATATATATATATATATATATATATATATATATATATATATATTGGGTTGGCAAGAAAGTAATCTCGGCTTTTTAGTGTGAACAGACAAAGAATGGACTTTAATCAATTACGTATTTTCCATTTTGTTTGATGACCTTTTGCCATCTTTCTGGCAATTTCATGATTCCGTGCTCATAGAACTTCTGATCCTTATCAGCTTTATATAGCTATGGTGCAGCCTCACCTGGAATTTACGTCTTCAGTCCATATCTTAAGATGGCACTGGCTATAACAATGGACTTCAATTTAAATTTACTGGTTATATACATACATTATCTTAGTACTATTTCAGGAGAAAGGAATCCTCAAACCAAAACCATGGCCTGAATATTTTCTACAGAGTAGACTTCACAAAAGGAACCCAAAGACCAGGTAATGATGTGAAACAAGGCAATGGCAGGATTTGGACTTAGAATGCTGGGTGGTTGGTGTTAGGAAGGGCACCCAGCCATAAAAACCCTGCCAAAAGAGACACAAAAATCTGGTGCAGGCTCCTGTCAAAACCGTTCAACCCATGCCAGCATGGAATGCAGATGTTAAATGATGATGATGATGATGAATGCACGGAGCTGGAACAAATACTGCAAGGCATTCATCTGATTCTGTAATGGTTCTACTAGTCTACTATCTTAGACTGGTACTTTATTTATTAACCCAGGGAGGATTAAAAGCAAAGGTGACATCAGCAGGATTTGAAACCAGAACATATGAAGGTGGAAGAAATTCTGCAAAGCATTTCAACCAATGTTTTAGTAAGCCAACCAATTCACCACCCACTCCATGATTTATTTGGATACTATATCTTTCCTCTTTCCCTCTATTCTCACTGTGCTTTAATTTCATCACTTAGAGGCGTTACTAAACTCTTTAACCTATTATTAGCCTCTAGAACCTCATCTCTCTAAAAGTACACTTTTGCTTACAACTTCATAGTGAGCAGCAGCTTACAACAATTCTAATTAAACATTCACCTGATTTATTTTAAGTAATTATCTTCACAGTCTAAAAAGGCTATGAAAATTACAACATTAGCTCAAAGTACTACTAGTATATTCTGTGTCCACCAATAGTGCATACATTATGGCATATATGCACTTATATGCAGATAAGCCTTTACTGGGTTGCTAAGGTCAAAGGAAGGGGTAATCTTATCTACATCCAACTGTTTCAACAGTGAATTTGTGTTACATAAATAACATGATAAAATGACTCAACTGCCAACAGTTATTTGTTTTATTTAAATACATAGTCTATTATTACAGGAGCAAGACACAGCTCAATAAATCACAGTTCTAATTATGTTTGATAGAATTGATAGAGCATTGGACAAAATATTTTCTAGCATTTGGTTCTCTTAGATCCTTCAGGGCTGTCAGCACAATGGGCAACAAGGCTTCTCCAGACAGTCCAGTTGCTCACCTTCCTTTTGGCTCCACTTGAGCCAACACCCAATGCTATCATGTCATCCTGGAACATACTATGCCACGTCTTCCTTGGTCTTCTCCTTGGACTCCTTCCTGCACCTGGTCTATACTCCATCATGATGATAACATATCTCTCCAGAGGTAATCGAAGTACATGGCCACTTAATCACCATGTACTCCAAAGTTCCTATGCCTGCCCTTCTTGTCACCACTTTGTTTCTCACTCTGTCTTAATAAGAGATGCCCAAGATTGAACATAGGCAGTGTTGATGGAACACATCCAGCAACTGAGAGAATATTTGGTTATGACCCTTTATTTAGTGAGTTCAAATCCTACTCAGATAAACTTTGTCATTTGTCTTACCAGGGTTGGACAAAGTACCAGTGAAATGCTTGGGAGGTAGTATAATCAATTAATGAAGTTGGTGTCACAATATGGTTATGGAAAGAAGAACGACAAAGAGAACAACATGAATGCTGTAAGACATTTAGAATATCACTCAACTTGCTAGAAAACAAAGCCAAAATCTCTCAAATTCCACTCAATTGTTAAATGATAATAAAAAAAGGACAAATAAGACAATCTAGGCATAGGATACCCAATTCTTGAAAAAGAAAAACAAGATAATAATGGCGAGAACAATTTTGATCATAAACCTGCTCTGTCAGGGTTGACTGTGGGCTAAACCAGTGTTCCTTAAAGGTGGAGGGAGCGGGGACTGTGAGGATTGAAAAGGGATAAAAACAAATTAGTCTATTTCTTAAAAATGAGACAGTTTTAAACTTTACAATTTGTCCAGCACCATACTGGACAAAGAATAAATATAAGGATGTAATTTCTATTTTACCTCTAATTAAGAAAAAGATGAAGTTGGAAAGGGAGCAAAAATTTCCCTACAATTTTGGTTGGAAGGCCTGGAATTTGTCAGTTTGAGAATTACTGGACCAACCATCAAAACATTTCAATAATGTTGTGTCTGGGAAGAGTCATACTGTCTTATTATTTAACATACTCACTGGTTCAATTTCCATTCATTTATTATTTATATTTAAAAAAAAAATAAAAATAAAAATAATGAGTGGAAATTGAACCAGCATGTTAAGGCATTAAGACAGTGTGACTCTCCCCAGATAAAATAAAATTTGCTTCAACATGCAAATTCACATAAAGAATCTTGCAAACCAGATACAAAAACGAAAATTTCAATAATGGTTTGTTGAGTTTAAATGAAATATCCTGTATGTTATGATTCCATTGCATTCCAGTCAGTAATCTGATCCTTGACACGAGAGAAAGAAGTGAAGGAGAAATCAGTTAAATGGCATTACTGAGCAAATAGTTTATGGTTCACAGTGCATTATATCTAGATCAATATACCAGAAGAGGATGAGACTAGAGATTTAGAAAATAACATTTAAAATTATCCAAATACTCAACAAAACCTACTAAAGCGATATACAAATTAATCTTAAAAAAAAGAAAAAAGAAAGAAAGAAAAAAATCCTCTGAATATTTCACAAAAAGAGTAAAGAGATGATTTAGGAGAGAAAGTAGGGATTAATGCTACACGGATATTAAATCAAGTTTCAGAACAGCTTAAATAAATTTCAATAACCTTTCCAGTGATATCATCAATTAGATTTGCAAGGATGGCATTATCGCTTCATAAAATAAAAACTACTTGAAATTCAATGGGAAAAAAAAAAGACCAGTAAATAACAGAGAAAGTAGAAAATAGTAAACACCAATAAACATCACTTCTTTAAAGGAATATTTTAAGAATAAGTCAATCGAGTTTAGTATTGTATCACACATTTACAATTCAGTGTTGTCTGTCTCTCTCATTTTCTCACACATATATATATACCATTCATATCCAACAAATCTTCCACAGGTCAGTGACTTTTGATAACCAAAAGTTTAAAGTTTCTGCTTCATCCTGCTACATATCAGGTACTCTAGTTTATGCTAAAACAAACAACAAACAAAATGACTTGTGAATCATGGGAAAAAAACCCTGAGCAATTTGCTGAATTGACAGCTAAAATAGCAATATGGGAAGTTAATGGTTAGCAAATGTCAGTAAATATGATTTGAAAATTTAACCTATCGTGAAAGATGGAGAAGGAGATGATGGCAGTGAAGATGATGGTGGTGGCGGTGAACAAAATCCAATATTTTGAAGCCAGCTAAATTTATATTTGTTGAAAATAAGGAAATCTGATCTCAACAGCACAGAAACATATATGCACATGCAGAGATCTAGCAAGTAATATAATACACCCATATCAATAATAACTATCAACAAACACACCCAAACAACATACCAAGTATTGTCACAATACCATAGACTGTCATATAAACCCAGGCTATTTGATTACTTATAAAATTACTCGTATTCCTTTCTTACTTAGGCATGGAACCTTGGTATTTTTCTTTACCTTTTTATTTTTAGTCAAGAGAAAAAGAAGTGCCTTTAATATTTCAAAAGACCTCCAAGGCTAACAGTAAGGGAAAGTAATGAAGCAGGGTGGGATGAAGGTATTGTCAAACCAGAGACTTGAGCCAAAGGCTTAAAATAGAATAAGACTCTGCTGAAGGTGCTGAATATCTAATATTCTGATGATTCTTTGAATTTTGTCACTTATAGTGGGGGAAAAGGAGAAATTGTGATATTTATGCCTTTCTGAAAAAAAAACATTAGCAGTGGAAAGGAAGAAAATTTGAACCAATAATTGGAATTTGTTTCCTTCAACCCTATTTGCATTACTATTATTATTATCATCATCATCATCATTGTTTCATATATGCACAACAGAACCTGTTAGAAAAGAAAAAGTCCTAACATCGGGATGTAACAAGTAACCTTAGTTGCCAAGAACCTTCCAAAGTATCCTAGCTGTCCCCTAATAACACTGTTTTCTAGTACTGCACTAAACTAGGTTTTATGCCCATTTCCTCTACCCATCTGTTCAAATCTTTAGGGACAGTTCCTTATGCACCTATAACTACATGGATACATTTTACTTGCAAAAAAAAAAAAAAAGAGTAAAATAAACCCCACATTCCTGCAGTATGCAGATGCAATATTATTATTATTGTTACTTAGGCAGTGAGATGGCAGAATCATTAGCATGCTGAGCAAGATGCTTAGCAGCATTTCATTTGCCTTTATGTTCCAAGTTCAAATTCTGCTGAGGTTGACTTTGCCTTTCATCTTCCCAGGATTGATAAAATAAGTACCAGTCGAGCAGTGGGGTTGATGTTATCAAATTATTCACTCCCTTGAACTTGCTGGCTTTGTGCCAAAATTTGAAATCATCATCATCATTATCACCAAACTTTATTACTAATATTGTAACAAGTAGTAAATGACCAACTGTCTTTTAACTATGTTCCATCACAATGACATTATAATCAAAGTTATTAACAAAAATAAAGAGAAAAAGAAAACTTCCTGAATTGCTATTTAAATAAACAAATACATAAACATGGATAAAGTTTTCACTGTATTTCTGTGAGAATATATCCCAACCAAATTTCTTTTGGCAAGAATCCAGATCGGACATGTTCCAGAGGAAGTGAAGAGAGCAATCCTAACATTTGCGTAATAGCTGACACTGTAATTTGTCTTAAACTGTGCTGACTTTAACAAGACAAGGGTCAGTTCCAGTAAGTCTGATTCCCACAATATATAAGTTCATATTCCCAAATAACCTGAAGACTTAATTCTCAGCAATTAAATGCTAATTAAATAAGCTACCACACACACACACACACACATAGTTGTGTGACTCAAAAGTTAGCTTCCCAAACATGTGGTTTTGAGTTCAGTCCCACCATTCAGCATTTTAGGCTGTCTTCTACAGCCTTGGACTGACCAAAGCCTTTTGAGTAGATTAGTTATGAAATTAAAAGACCATTTTATGTGTGTGTGTGAGGGAGGGAGAGAGGGTGTATGTGCGTGTGTGTGTGTATGCAAGTGTGAACATGGGTGTGTTTACATCTGCATTTGCTTTGTACTAAAGTTTGGTGGTAGGTGCCATCAGTTTCTCCTGTTAACAAATCGTTTGGTCATTTCATGCCTTTGAAGCCATAAGAAATGACATCTCTTATGTGGAGAACAGATTTGCCTCAAGAAAGGCATCCAACACCTCAACATGTTCGACCAATTAATTCAAGTATGGAAAACCAGGCATAGAGCAAGCTATATATAAGATATATAGCAGCATATAATAGTAATTACAACTGTAGGTTTTGTTACCAAACCAAAGAATACACTGCATATATTTCACAGTTTATGTAATTGAAGGAAATCAAGGCTGGAAATTTATATTTGGCTAAACTGACAGCAGTATATAACTAATACATAATTTATAGAATCTCAAAAGAAAGGCATGCTAAAAATGGTAGAATACCAGATTCGGTATTCTACCATTTTTAGCATAGGTTACATTATGCTTTTGATAATTTCTCAAACTGGTACAAGAGTTCAAATTCATAAATGAGAAGATATAGTCAATACCATGGGTCTGCAGTATATGATGCATTTTTATTTTACCGATTCAAAAAAGATCAAACAAATGTGAGCTGCAGTGGGATTTGAATGTAGAACTTAAATGGATAAGTTTATAATGAAGATATCGTTAATAGACTTAATGTCCTATGTAAACACAGATACATTCCCAATTATTATAAGAGAATAGAACAGACTTTAAAATAGTAATAATAATTTATAAGCAAAGTTTGTAAATTCAGAATACTGTAGGCATTGATTGCCTATCTTTTTCATCTTGAAGGGTTTAATTTAGTGGTACTCAACTGTTTTTTACCAATGGACCCCTTTCATTACTATTTTACCCTGGTGGACCCCCATAGCCATTCAATATTTAAAAACTAGTTTTATAGGTACTTCTTTCAAAATTCCTATTTTGCTGTTTGCACATGAACTTGTGTAGGTTGAACTATGTAAAACATCAAACAAAGAAATCTTGCTGTTTCTTACAATAAATACAAAAATGTCTTCATTGACCCTTAAAAATACTACTGTGGACACCCAATTTACCATTTTACTTGCATGGCCCCCACCCACAGGGTCATATACACCCTGGTTGAGAACCACAATTTATTTTTCCAAGTCTAGTGCTTATTCTACTGATCTCTTTCGCTGGATCACTGGTTATCAAGAGACGGGGGGAGGGAGGGGGTAAAAACACACACACACACACACACATATATATATATACACAATGGGCTTCCACATAGTTACTATCTACCAAATTCACTTACAAGACATTGATTGGCCTGGGCTTTAGTAGAAGACACTTGCCCAAGATGTTGTCATGCAGTTGTAACTTGAACCTGAAAACCACATGGTTGCAAAGCAAGCTGTCAAAAAGCTGCACAACCATGCCTGGACCTATTTATAGGTTATCAAATACTTACAGCTTAAATAAAGGGCCATGTATTTACTAAGTTATATAATTCAGACACAGAGCTAAAACTGCATTTGAATGCATGCTAAACTTGGTTTAATCTAAAACTATTAACTTCATAATAGATGAAAAGTACATAAATTAGATATGTTCATGAGAGAGAGAGAGAGAGAGAGAGAGAGAGAGAGAGAGAGAGAGAGAGAGAGAGAGAGAGAGAGAGAGAGAGAGAGAGAGAGAG
>NC_068983.1:103249342-103249563 GCF_001194135.2 Octopus bimaculoides
AGAGAGAGAGAGAGAGAGAGAGAGAGAGAGAGAGAGAGAGAGCGCACATGAGTGCCAGTAGGACTTATCAAAATATTTTCAAGACTTTTATCAAGTATGCTATCTATATTGCCAGACAGCAGTAATAATCCAGACATCAATGAACTCTATGACCATATACTTATTATACACAACAATCTTAATTCAAATTTTTCGTTTGTTTGTTTTTGCACAACGAATTG
>NC_068983.1:103249724-103259849 GCF_001194135.2 Octopus bimaculoides
GAGAGAGAGAGAGAGAGAGAGAGAGAGAGAGAGAGAGAAAGAGAGGAGACCAGACAACAAAGCTAACTTTATATTTCAACATAAAGCTATATATATATATATATATACATACATACACAAATGCACATATAAATATATATATACATACATACATACACGCACATATATACTCACACACATACACACACAACTATCAAGCTATATGTATACATGTATGTTTATATGTATTTGTGTGAGTGTAATGGTGTTATATGCACTACATGATGGTTGTGAATGAACATCAATCATTTCCACTCTTTTGTGAAAAAAAAAACATGTCTGGCCATGGAGGAAATGCTGCCTTGCTTGGAAAGGCACCTGGATGTAGAAAATCTGCTTCAATGAATTCTGTCTGATGCAAACATGGAAAAACTGAATATGATGATGCATATGAATGTATGTTAATGTTAATACAATGCAGTTTTGTAGATCCAGTTCAGCTGATTTTATCAATAGGTTTCACACAGGAGACTCAAAGAGAAAAAAACCCAAAACTATCTTGGTAAAATTGGTTGAAATGGATCTGAAAAATTGGCCCTCATCAAGTAGACTTATAATGAAAAGCACTCTGGCATATCTCTTATTCAGACACAGTGCTTTTATATAGAACTACATATTATTTAATGTGTCCTCTTTGGAAAAGTGAGTTAAGCCCCACTGCGTGACACTTTGCGCAAGTGTCTTCTACTATAGCCTTGAGCTGACCAAAAGCCTTGTGAGTGGATGTGGTAGACAGAAACTGAAAGAAGCCCATCAAATGTATATATATTGATATGTATAAATATTTATGTGTATGTGTCTCTGTGTCGGTGTTTGTCATCCCTGTGACTTAGTGATTCAGGAAAAGAGACTGACAGAAAAATATCAAGCTTAAAAAAAAAAAAGTACTGGGGGCAATTCATTTAACAAAAAAATTCTTCAAGGCAGTGCCTCAACATGGCCTCACCCTAAGGAAACAAGATAAAAAGATATACACACACACGGCAGTCTTGTTTCAGTTTTTGTCAAACAAATCTACTTACAAAAAGGCACTTGACCGGGGAGGGGGGGGGGCTACACAGTGGAATTGAAATCGAAACTATGCAGTTGGAACAGTTGGAAAGCAATCTTCATAACCACAGCACCATCACTGTCACTGACATCATTATCTATGGATCAAATGGAATTTGCTGAGGCAGTTTTTCTATAGCCAGGTGCCCTTCCAGTCACCAACTCCCACCTATTCCCAAGCAAGATAATATTTCCTCATGGCTGGACATGTTTCCATGGAGGATTGGAAATGAAGGATGCTGTTTCTTTGACAGTATATATTTTATCTTTTACTTGTTTCAGTCATTAGACTGTGGCCATGCTAGGGCATTGCCTTGAAAAATTTTTAGTTGATAGAACTGACTCCAGTACCTTTTATTTTTTTTATAGCCTGATACTTATTCTATTGATCTTTTTTGCTGAAATGGGGACGTAAACTCACCAACACCAGATGTCAAATGGTGGTGAGGGATAAACACAGACACAAAGACATACGCACACACACACATATATATATATATATATATATATATATATGACAGGCTTCTATCAGTTTCTGTTTACCAAATCCACTTACAAGGGTTTGGTCAGCCTGGTGCTATAGTATAAGATACTTGCCTAAGGTGCCACACAGTTGGAATGAACCTAGAACCATATGGTTGGGAAGGAAGCTTCTTACAACACAGTCTACACCTATAACAAAGCCACGCCTGTACCTATATATATATATATCTTGCAATGAACTACATATAAAGAAATGACATAATAAATACTTAAAGTAATGCAACAAACACTTAGATGATATTTTGGATCAATAATGGTTAAAATCTAATGGAAAATTCCTGAATCCAATATCTGTAAAACATTTTGGAGGTAGAAATTTAAATTCAAAACGCAATCTTCCATCCCCTGTCATCAAAATGAATCAATCGTTAAATGTTTAAATGGTGAAGTAAAAAACATTTGTGGGAAGTAGAACTAAACAAAAAGTGAAATAAATATTTAGATTAGAAATGACAATTTGGTAACAACTATAGAAACATACAAACTGTAGAAACATACAAACAACTATAGAAACATACAAACAAGCAAACATACAAACTGCACCTCTCCAACCAGAAAATAAAAAAAGCCTAAAAAAAAAAAAAAATCAAACAAGCAAAAAATCCCAAATTTTGAAATATAACATTCTTGTAAGTAACAGAGGCACAAAAAGAAAATGATATACATTACACATTACTAAAAAGCTGAAATATTTCAAGAATAAAGAAGTCTTTAATTTAGTACTGTGTAAGTTGATAAAACATCTCAGTGCTAACTATTAAGTTTACATCTCATTGAATACCCAATACATATGTGTTTAGAGAAACATGTATACACAAAGAAAAAAGAGATTTGCTTTTTCCTTTCTTTCTTTTATTTCTTTCTAACTTGTACAGTAAATTCTTAAAATAATTCTTGATTTTTCACTCTAGAATTATATAATACTTTCACAATCTGTCTGAGAATTCAGACAACAATCTGTACCACAATTCTTTTTTTTTTTTTAGACAATGAGAAAGCTTCTATGCAGTTGCTTAACCACAGAAAAATGTGTTTGAGAAGGATCACCAAATCACTGATAAGATGTATGAGAATGTATTCAAGTTAACAAATGTGCCTCTACGTGTTCACTAAACCTGCTAGAAATATCAACCAAATCTTTCTCAAATTGCACCCTACAGTCTTTCTAAAAAGGATATATTGAATAATGTAGTCCTAGATACATGCAGTGTGTCTGGATAAAAAATATGCTACAGAATGCTTTTGATTATAAGTCTGCATGATTAGGGTCAATCTGGAGCCAAAAAAAGCTCATTTGATTTGTCCCCTGTTATTACAGCTCATTGACAACAAGTGCTAAACATTCATCCAGGGCATTCTGCTTTAAGATTATTTTAAGTATTTCTTTGAATAATAGTTTCAGTACACAGACAATATAAAAACATTACAAAACTATACTTGCATCAAATATGTAACTGAACTCGATAGCAATAGAAGCTTCAGCAATTGTCCAGTGATAAGTTGATGAACTGTATGAAAAATAACTGAAAGCAACAAAATGCAACAAAATGCCTATAAAATAAGATGAAACACTACTTCTAGGCTCAAGACAAGAACTAACATATTATCAAATAATTGCAGAGTTTGGAAGATGAACATCTGCAAACTAACTAAACTGATGAGGCAGTTTGATGCATGTATCAGAGGTAAACTCTAACCACGTCTTTTAATAATATATACTAATGTTTTAGATAATAATGAAATATGGGCAGTAAAATAAAATATGCTTAGAGAGTAACCAAGCACTGGATGAATGATGACTAACAAGAATTTTTTCGTAATAATTTCATTCACAACTAGGATGCTTTATAGTAATATTATACCAACACCAGTACTTATTTCATTGACTCAAAGATAGAGGAAATGCAAAGCTGACCTCAGCTGGATTTGAAATCAAGATGCGAAGAGTCCAAACTAGATAGCAAAAGCATTTTGTCCAGTGCTCTACTGATTCTACTAATCCATAAATTTACAAAATGTGACAGAATTTATAAATGGATATCACAGAATTAAGGACTTTTCAATGTGTATGCCTGTGTACATAGACTCTGCAAAGCCATATCACAGACTTGTAAAGTAGCCACTCAGTAAAAAAACTTATCAGAATATTTTTATAGTTGACAAGTAGCATGATGAAATGCACCCAGTAAATTGGTTGGTGTTAGGAAGGGCAGCTAGTCATAAAAGCACCCCGAAAATGGAATGTATGTATGAAATGAGAGAGGGATTCTGCAAGCCACACCACAGGCCATTTATTTAGAAGAGCAGTATCTTTGAACAAAAACTAGTACAAGATAGAACAAACTTTGTAGTCTCGCCATAGATAACTGCTTGGTGTTGAGAGCATGATAAAATATGTCCAATCTAAGCTGTGAGACATGCAGCAACAAAGATTGCTGGCTTTGTTTGTGGATGTGTATGCCAAATGACATGACATGGACAGCAATGAGATGCATTGAGACACATCCAACTCAAGCCAGCTTGGAAAATAGATAATTAAAATGATGATGATGATGATGGTGGCAGGGAAGAGGGGGATATCACAAACACATCCTGTAAATATCTGCTAGAAATATAAAATCATACAGGCACAAAATAAATTTCTGTCTTTTTTAAAGGTTTGCAGATATTTTCAGCAATAAAGCCTAAAATGGTTTTCTAATTGTTTCTGCTTGCTATCTTAACTTTAAAGACTTCTTCCAATTGATTCTGTACACATTCCCTTTTTCTTTATTTCAAATGCTTAGGAGTAAATTCATCTTGTTAACTATCTGATGAAAAACATCATTGTGATTTTTGTTTTTGGCATGGGTACCCTTCCTAGCACCAACTGCTTTTTCACATGGCATTAGCACTATAAAGAAGATTAAAGTTCTTACTGGAGTTAACATATTAGGGAAGGGAGGGAATTGGAGCAAAGTGTAATGTCAATATTTTTTATAAGAATCAGCTGCAGCATTTTATCATGTTTGAGTCTTTGACGTTAGATGAAAGGACAGAATTCTTTGGCACAGAAATTTTTAATGAAAATCCAGCCTTGAGAAAAAAAAAAAAAATTACAACTCACATACCCTATATTTTACCCAATCAACTATCAATGCTATAAGAGCTTTCACAATAAAGTAAAACAAAACATCAACTGAAACTGTGAAATCCACCTGGTAGTGTAGTGAAAAAAATCACATAGGTATTTTATACTACCTTCGTCAGATCATAACAATAGTTTTTGAATATAGGCACAAAGTCACACATTTTATGGGAGGGTAGTAATCAGCTCCATAACTTGACTGATACTTAAGTATCACAGTCTTCCTGTGTGAGAAATGCATATGCTGCATTGTAGCAAATAACAGATATTGAATGCAAAAGCTGCGAAGAAATGAGGTGAGCATGTTCTGCTGGATAAGTTTTGATAGTTGTTACTTTGATGGCGTAACAACAGAACACAACGAGCTGAGGCAGCAACTGGATGTCAGAGGAATCAGATGTAGTGCACAATGGAAATCACCATGGTATGGACATGTGATGTGTATGGTGGATGGTAACTGGGTTAAGAAGTGTCAAGCAATCCAAGTGGAAGGAACCCATGAAAGAAAATAGAGGAAGACATAGGAAAGAAGTGACAAACACTGATCTGAACAGATTGAACATCATGAAGGAGATGATCAAGACAAATGGCAAGATACTGAACACGAAAAGACACATCTAACTCATGCAGGCATGAGAAAAAAGAGATTGATAAGAACCTTCTCCCATAAAATAAAAATCTAAAGAAATTGAATATTGATAACACACACACGGGTGAATGATCAATTGGTAGCAGACTGGATATATAATAATATTTGGTTAATTCCTCATCCATTCTGAGTTCAAATCTTGACCAGGTACATTGCAACTCTCATCTTTGCTTCCCAACCACATGGTTCCGAGTTCAGTCCCACTGTGTAGCATCCTGGATAAGTGTTTTCTGCTATAGCCTCTGGCCGACCAAAGCTTTGTGAGTGGATTTAGTAGACGGAAACTGAAAGAAGCCCGTCGTATATATATATATTTGTGTGTGTCTGTGTTTGTCCCCCCCCCCACCATCGATTGACAACCGATGTTGGTGTGTTTACACCCTCGTAACTTAGCGGTTCGGCAAAAGAGAGACCGATAGAATAAGCACTATGCTTATAAAGAATAAGTCCTGGGGTCGATTTGTTCAGCTAAAGACGGTGCTCCAGCATGGCGACAGTCAAATGATTGAAACAAGAAAAAGAATACTAGAACAGTGGTCAAAGTTTGTGGTCAAAGTTTATGAGTAATAAACTGATTATACTTCAACAATGCACAAAATATTAAAAAAATATATAATTCCTAACAATATTTAATTATAAAAATATAATGGGAATTTTTAAAACATCAAATGGCTATAGGGGCCCAATAGAATGAAATAGGAATCAAAGGACTTTCATAGGTAAAAAATGTTTGAGGACCACCACTCTTGAATGTGGTACCAAATCGGTCCAATAAACTCACAAGGGATAAACATTGTTTTGAAATATTTCGTTTTTGGATTTGGTTTGCCAGATTTTTTTTGTGATTTCATGTGTTGAAAGCATATTCTGTTGTGTCTGGGGAGAGTCATTTTCTTATTGTGACTTAAAATTTAACACACTCACCGTTGAAATTTCCACTTATTTCTTATTTTTGAACGGACAGAGTCAAGACTATTGAAAAGGTTGCAAGAGGCAACGAAAATTTTAGGAAAATAAAAATAAGAAATAAGTGAAAATTTTAACGGTGAGTGTATTAAATTTTAAGGCACAATAAGAAAATGACTCTCCCCAGACAACAGAATTGTTTTGAAATTAACAAACATTTAGAGGGCCAAATAATTATTTAGAAATTATATGTTCTTTATTTAATATTTCTGTCTGTCACGAATCAATTTTCTTTTCAACACTTGTATTTCCTTGTAAACAAATCGACAGGCATGCGAGTAAGGTCCTTCACATTAGCGTGCGCGGAAGGAATGACACACACATACACTTTATGAAATGAACAATATCTAAGCATCAATATCTCCACATCTGTTTACATGTTGCAACAGTCTTCGCTTTGTAGCAAATAAAGAACAAAGATTTCAAAATATACACAATGAATAAAATAAAAACGAAAATTATTGTAAAATCAGCACACACACCAACCCCAACAAACAAAAAAAGCTCCAAACAAACTTCGATAAAAATAGGTGTGAGTACGCGGATTTGTATATAGATACACAGACACAGCCGCCGCCACCGCCACCATCATCTCACTCGAAGTAATAAAACATTGAGTTAGGGGGAAGTACTGAAGGTTTGAAAGTAGAAAAAGAAAAAGGAAGGTGGTCTGAGCTAGTAAGCTTTATGTTTCACTGACTGTCAAACTGGAGAAATATTAAGAGATAGGCAGATCAGTCTTAACCACTGACTTTTGAGGCTGTGATTGGTTGAAAATCAGGTACTGAAATTGTCATTGGTTAAGAACTAGTATAAATTCTGAGCAATGTTAATGTTACTACTGGCTGTTAGTACTACAAGAATTTCCTGTACCTGTTGAGAATAACATTCAGATAGAAACTAACCTAGGCCAGTGCTACCACAGGCAGAGGTTAGCTATAAATACTAAGTTATAAATATTTTTTTTTTAGAACAAGGTTAAGATTGTATATTTCTTTTCTCATGCACATGCCACTGATAAAAAAGGTGGGAGGAAAAACGAACAAAAACAAAAACGTTTTTTTGTTTTGTTTTGTATAAAATAAGAGAAGCAAAACAAAAGGGAAAAAAGTTTCTTTAAAATAAGAACAAAAGATGTCGGTAGAACATCAAAGATAGAAAACGGAATGTGCAAAAACACAGAACGTGTTTGTTACTGTTGTTTTATTATTTAGTCCTGATATTCAAGAAGTGCACGAGTTATCAAGGCATTATTTTGTGCATCAATATTAATAGACTAGAATCTATATTATTAAAATGAGAAGTACGTTCTAGAATATAATTTAACAGATAAAACAAATAGTATTGATTTCTAACGTAGGCACAAAGTCTTTCAACTTTGAAGGAAATGAACCATAATCGTGGGTGAGTCAGACTTACCCAACAAGTATGGTTAAACTAACGTCTAACTGCTCAAAAACTTTTGGTATGAGTAAATAATTTTGTTTATCAACACACAATTATAACAGACTACATTTCTAACTTAGGTTTGTATTCGATACTTTGCGTTTAGCATGTAAACAGACACACATAGACAAAGAGACGCGCGCGCTATAATTCCTGTTGTAACTAGGAGGAATGTTATGTCATACACACGTACTATCAAGGTGCCAGCCAAAATATTTCACTGAGCAAAAGATTTTTCTTTGTACGAATAACTAAATTTAGGGTAATTAATGCAATCAGTATCATCCCCAGACACATAAACACTTCAAAGTTACGTGATTTAAGTGATAATTGGGAGGAAGACCACCCCCAACAAAACAATGAAATGTGGTAGCTACAAAAAGGAATTTAGCCAAGATACACAAAATGCTGCTTAACTATTATGAAGATAGATTGATAAAGCTGACAAAAATCAATGGTAATGGCATAGCATCCATCAAAATATCTACAATAAACTAGCTGATGCTAAATATGCATCCTTCTTCATTCTTTAAATATCCACCAATAAAGTGGAGTGTTTCCAAAATATTCCACGAACATTACGCCTGGATAGTAGGGGGAGTACTCGAAATATTCCATAGTTCTTGTAATTATCATATAAGAATACATACATATAATATGATAATTCAGGTTATTAATGGCCACGTGTGATTCAAATTATAAATGTGAGAAATGCCACTGTTACATTCTAAGCTTTCTTTGACTACATACAATATTATCTATACAGCATCATCTCAGAACCTTATAGTCTTATACTGGCACAAAGCTACACTTTATCTTTTCATAGGGACCAAAAGTAAATTAAATTAATCTCAGTTAAGTTACACGAAATTAAAATGAACTGAACTTATATTAGTCATATGACGCAGTTGATATTATGGAATAAACAATGTTACAAGTAAATACAATTATATTAATTGGTGAATTTAATTAAGGCTAACAGTGGAGTTTTACTTTACGATTGCCGACATTTATACCGTACAATAAGCTAATCACAGATAGGAAGTGTTTTAATAACGGCATATAAAGAGATATGTGTATCACTACAGAGCTGTTTTCCTACATAAATGTTTGTTTTTTTTTGATAATACAAAAGGCAAAATTTTACAGGGAACAAGAACAGCTAAATGACCTCAATATATTACTGGTAAATAATCTCAGTCGTACAAGAATTTAGAGAGAAAGAGAGAGAGAGAAATGACAACAATCTTGTCAGGCTTAATTTTAAGAAATTATACCCTGGCATTCTAATATTTCTACCAACTTATTACTGTCAGAAAAGAATTGTTGTTATTGGAACAAGCAGTGGATCATCTTTCCACCACAAACTATTCCAAATGTGAAAAGTGATAGCGTCATTAAGTGAGGCAAGTGGAGTAATGTGCCTTGATTTGGAACTGGCACAGTACCATGCCTGTTATAAGGTTTCAGTTAATAATCCTATCTTCACAGACATTGCAATGTTCATTGTATGAAATGCCAATTCTATTTTAGAAAAATGATTATCAAAAGAAATACAAAGTAATTCACTTATTTCTGTTCTAAGCTGAAGAAATGGCCACACTCCTCTACGCATAAATTTGTTTTATAGCTGAAATATTACAGCAATAACATCGAAACAAGAATACTGAATATTTAATGATGCAATTACACGGGGAATAAATAAATTGACAAATAATAAAAAGAAAAAATCCCATTAACGAAAAGCCTACTTTAAGAAGTTCGTAGTTATTCCCCTTCCATCAGTTAATGCTATACACAATTATTTCCCTTGAGCAAAGTGGGTCGTTTCGGCCCACATTTGTAATTATTGATACATACAAAATTATATGCCTACACAAATCGCTGATAGAGACAGGGGCAAGTTCCATAATTTATTTTAAAGACTATAATTAGTATAAACTTAACAATAACTTGTCAAAATGACAGGGAAATTAGGATAGTATAGTTAAGAAGTAGTCAACGAATAAAGTTTAAAAAAATGTTCATATTTCATTCTACCCAGCATGCAATGTTAATCATGTCAGGTGCATTCAAAACCTGTTGTGTCTTATTTCGTTACTTGAATTTATCATCATCATCATTATTACTATTGTTATTATTAGATAAAAACTCGAGGATCTGACAGGAGCCATAAGAAAAATAAGCAATTGATGCACACTGGTCTTACTCTCTTGAGATTCATTGCAACCCTTTGATAGAGCATTTACAAATTATTTGAAAGTATCTTGATAGCAAAACAAGAAGCACAGATGTTCCATAAATA
>NC_068983.1:103259859-103273669 GCF_001194135.2 Octopus bimaculoides
ATAAGTGAAATGTCAAAGCAAAAGAATGCTGATTGTTAAACAGTTTTTTTTAAAAAATATACAAATTTAATTTTTAAGATAAATTTTTGTGACGAAGTGAATATGCTGAAGTATTAATTAGCATACCTAAAAGGTTAAACAATAGGTCTCTAGACAGTTTCTTAACCCTTTAGCATTCAAACTGGCTATATCCAACCCAAATATTCTGTTTTTTGTTCAAACTGGTCAGGTTCAGCCTCTCACACCTGCCCTTCACTGTCATTCTAAAAATAAACAATCATGTCATTGGAATTTCAAAACCATGGGATAATTCATGATTAATTCAAAGCAATGTGGATAAATAAGCATTACATTTGACAATAATTTGAATGCTAAAGGGTTTTAAGCTAATTAGACATGATAAAGTTAGCCAGTCTGGTAGGAAGATTGTTTTTTTTTTTAACAACCTCTTAGCTCCAGCAACTCTTTTTCCATTTCTACTGCTTTCAACTTGCATATTCCAACCTAAACTCAATCAAAACAAAGTACTTGAGATATTTTTGATGTACCTTTCCTCCTGTATCACACTGAGCTATCAGAACAGCTACTTTCAAATTTACTGTTCTTTCACTCATCACCAAACTTTATTTCTTTAAAAATAAACCTGAGTCAAATGCAACATTACAACTTTGTGAAAGGGTTTCACAATTTATGGGTTATTCTGCCTAATCTTGGAAATCCACAGTATTCTGTTCACATCACTATAAGCATTACACTATAACTTGGGACAAATCATCTCAAAGTTTGTACATTAATTAGAAATATATATATTGCATTCATCATTATGTTAATATAAATTACACCTATTCTATTGCAGGTGTATATGTATGTTATATTTATGTATGATGTAAACAAACAAGTAATCTTTTAAGTGATAGTTGAACAAGACATATAATGAGGTGTACCTAAACCACTCCTGGTTCTGAATGCAAATCTTACCAAAGGTGAAAGCACCATTAATATATTCAATTATTTCTATCTTTTGAATTTTATAAAGAAAGAAAAAAAAACGGTTGGAGGAGGAGAATCAAAGTAATTATTTGTGATAAAGGCAAGTTTGAAATGTTTCTAATGAGTGTCCTGCTCCACTCCTCTATGTACATACCTGTAAGGTTTACTTAACAGTTGGTACATACTGAAGGACTATGCATCTGCGTTATAAAAACATAAGAGTTCATGGTAGAGTTTCCAAACCACACCACTCATGTTTGGATGGTGGGACGGTAGTTTATTTCATGTATCAATATTTATCAAGTGTCAAGAAACAGTCTTTGACTCCTTACAAAACAGGTCCGAGATGTTCCTCTTAAAACCTGTCTCAGTTTCAACTGTGTAGCAATGAACAATGAAGTAAACGAATTTACAGAGGCTTTTAAAGTCAGAAAACAGAATCTAGTATTAATATGAACAAGAAAGGAACAACTCAATAGAAGTAGCTATTAATTCATGAACAATGAAGTCAATACCTTTTACATTTTGATGCATAAAAACACACACACATTTACTAATTTAGAAACATTTATTCATGAATTCTACTGTTATTTCATATAAAAGGTTTCGGCTTTCATTAAGAAGCTATTGAACAGTTGAGTATCAGAATGGCTTGTATTTAAAACATTCCAGTTGGTTGATGTACAACCAAACACAATTGTTAAGTACAATATGCAAATAAAGTGGTTACAGTTTGCAAATTGCCATGAGGAAAGAAAATTTAATGACAGAATTAAATTAAAGGCATACATAGATGTAAACCAATGAGTAATTCTTTACTTGACTCACTTGAAATAGCAACCTAATTTTTCAAACAGTACTCAACCCACTTTAATAAATAAATGAAGAAATAAATGC
The DNA here is from genome assembly GCF_001194135.2 of Octopus bimaculoides. NCBI lineage: Eukaryota > Metazoa > Mollusca > Cephalopoda > Octopoda > Octopodidae > Octopus > Octopus bimaculoides. Next base: position 103,261,747 of record NC_068983.1, read on the forward strand.
TTAACCAGGGTTGATTTTGGGCTAAACAACTGAAATTAGGTATTGACCCACATGTTACAATGACATTTTTAATATTGCATTATACCAGATATATTTTAGGGCAATGATTTTACTGATGCAAAGTAACCTAAATATGATGTCTGAGAAGATATGAAGGTTAATGTTCACTCAAAGTAATGAATGATAACTACATAACTTATTTAACATTACCATAAACGTGATTGGAACCATAAAAATATGAGAAATCTTTTGGATTTGAAACTATTTAAAATTACTATTAGGATTATGGCGATTCTATTGAAATGGCAAATATTATAATATTGCCATTAAATCTCTAAGCTTATGCTAAGTTTATAGATGTTTATCAATCAGATTTTAAATACCTGAGATGAGTGTTTGGCAAATCAACAGGTTAAAAGAATTAAAACATTTTCTAACATGTTGTTGTGAAACCCCAGTTATAAACTACATTCATAAACTGTAAAGTTCTAGGTAAGAAAATCAAGAATGATATAAACATCATTAATAAATACACAAGAAGAATGCTTCCTATTCAGGAACAATTGCAAGATTGCAGGCCTAAGATTTCAGCCTATATTTACCCATATTAAAGACTGTAATTGGTATTTGTGTTCCCTAGCATCAAAACTACAAAACTGTTCCAAGCATGAAATCTGAAATGGTCTGTGCATTTATAACAAAGACTTAATATCCTAAAACATCTTACTCATATTTCAGAGACTATAAGCATCTAGTCCTTTGATGCTTTAAATGCTTGAAAAACAATTGAAACAACTCACTAAAACTTTTAAAATACACAATTCAGTTTAAACTAATTAAATTTTGGGGAATCTCTAAGTTTTCGTAACAGAAGCTAAAATATTACCAAGATGTTTTTAAGTAACAAAATGATTGCAAAATAAATTTCTAGTAAGTTACATTAACAACTATTCACAAAGTTAATTTACTGGAAATATTAAAATTTTCCTTTTATCAATCTATATTTAAGTGTAAGGTAGCTATCTTTAGGTTTTGTAGGCAGACAATTTTAAGATAACCCAGTTAATTCACAGAAACAACAGAGCTTCATGGCAGACAATATGAATCTGTAGAGACAATCAAATAGAAAATAATTGATAAAACACATCACTATGTAAACACTAAAGTGTATGAAACTAAGCTAACATACAAGCTTCTACAGCCAAATTTCCTTAACAAACTTTCTATCTTAAAATGGCAATGATATCCTATAAGTCTTAAATGTCAGGACAGTATGTATTATATCAAACATAATAATGGTTATAGCAAACAACTTCAATTGAATGATGAAGTTAGACTGAAATCAATAGACTAGAGATATGTGCAGAACTTTTCAATCCGGAAAGCAGAAAGTTTCAAACTTAACAAGTGATGTTAGGATAGAAATAATCTACTAAAAGATAATGACACTCTATGCAAATTTACAACCTCAAGACAATCAGATGTCTACATGAAATCAAGGTGTGTGTCACATATTATTTTAAACATTCAGATTGCCATGAGCTACAATAAGATTTATTAATAATGTGATCCATTTGAAAAACTGGCTTTATTCTAAGCATATCTTTATCCTCCTCAAAACTCCTGTTAAAATAATTTTGTTAGTTCAAGTCTTCACAACTTCACTTTACTTCTTGATGGATTGCATTTATAATAACTCTCTCTCTCTCTCTCTCTACTGCTGCACGCAGACATATGCGCTGAAAGAAAGAAAATTTTAGGCAATGGTTTATTGTAAACATACCTTCTCTTGACATTCCAACTGCAAAACATTTCTTAAGGCGACAATACTGACAGCTATTTCTTGTGAATGGAGTGATCTCACATTTCTCTTCATTAGCACATTTGTGGGACATCCCTTGTGTTATACAGCGCCGGAAGAATCCCTAAAGACAGACAAAAATGAAAAAAAATGTAGCAAATCAAAGAAGAAATGTATCGATTTTTAAAAATTAAGATCATCATAAATGAAACAATGTCCTAAACAAAACTATCAGCCATAAGTCTATAGCTGTACAGAAGGCATGATTCAGTTAAACCATCATAGATATATTTAATGCAAATTTAAAAGCTAACTCGAAATAATTACCCAATGAGGAGAAAAACAATAGCAGACTATTTTAGTTATGATAGAAATCAGTATTTAATTCAAATTTAATTATAACTTCAATTATTTCAGCAAGCACAACAAAAAATTTGGACATGTTCTACCTTATTACAACCACATCAACAATGCATATTTGCCAAAGTAGTTCAGCGAGAATGTACATAAGCAAATGTATAAGAATATATACACTGGTTCACATAGTAAAATAGAACTGTTTTTACATATCTATATTATTATTAAAATAATTTTCCTGTCTGTCTGTGTTATTTTTACACCTTAGAAACCATATGGAGCACATGTATTTGTGTGTTTATTTGCAAGTGTGTGTGTGTGTTGTGTGCACACGCATGCTTGTCTGCACTGATTGATCATTGTCTTTTTTGGTCTTCTATCTATCACTCTTTCTGACATGACACTCAAACTATATATCTCTCTCAGTATCTCTCAATAGCGTCCATATTCAACTGCTTTTCAAATGTACCTACCGAGAGAGTAAATTGTCTTTTGTTCTTTTTTACACACATACACATTCATAACTATATACGTAAACACAGCTATATTTATATACATACACAAACTTTATATGTACATATATTTACACAAACATATATAAATACACACACACACACAAAGGAGACTGACAGAATATGATAGAAATAAACAAATAGAGTACAAAAGGAGAGGAAGAGAGAGGGAGAGAAATTGGTAGACTGTTAAAGAAAGAGTAATACAGAATAAGACAACCTAGTTCCATAATCCCTAATATACATAAAGAGAGATGGTCATGAAGGCTTCCATCAAAAATTTATCAAATCAGAACAGACCTGAAACCAAACAACAAATATGTTTCTAGCCAATGAGGAATCCTCTACAGCCATGATTCTCAATCCTTTCTCTATCATTTACTCCTGCAGATTATTTTACCATTTACTCCTTTCTTCCCATGAAACATACACTAAATAATTTCTCTCTATATGAGTTGCATCATGATAGCTCTAGGTCTGATCCTACAGCATAACATTTGGGACAAGTACATATATATATGTATGTAAAAATGCATACATAGCATTTGTTATAGTTTTGTTACACACAAACAATGTATGTACACATTTACTACACATGTATCTATCACCAAATGGCATATATACTGCAGTATTCATATATATATATATATTCCACAAACACAAATCCTGCAGATTTTGACTTCTAGACAGAAGAGTCATGGTTGGAATGCTTATGATCATATGTTTGCTCCATCAGGATTGACCTAGGGATCAACAACATTCCATTTAAGATTAACGCATTAAAACCCTCTTGTGTTGGTTGCAGAAGCAATGAAATTTTCCTGTAATGAACTTTTTTTTTCTTCAACCATTCCAGGGTTGTTGTTTATTTTAAGGTCAGTCCTGATGAAATGGATCTTTGATCAAAGGTATTCCATCCATAATCATTTTTATAGGTACACACATCTATATTATCTAAAGTGCCCTCTCTTTAGTAAAGATGGCAGGATGCAATTCGAAGGAGATTTTTGGTTGCTATTTCTATTAAACAGAGAATCCCTTACTGACATGACCCTGGTGTGGTCGGTCATGCACTAAGTAACAATCATGCAATGGGATTAATTAAATCATTTAAATCCCACCTTCATCCCATTTTCAATCTGTGATCCAGTACTAATTCAAGCAATCAATTTTATTACATTAAAATGGTTAGTGGTGTTCTTTAGTAAGAGAATTTATGTCCTAACTAGCCTTTATTGGAAAGATAACAGAAGGATAAAAAGTAGACACCACTAATTAACATATCTCAGACATTAAACTAGACTCTCCAATAATACATTCAGCTCATAAATTCTCTCCACTATTTCGGTTCTCAAAAAAAAAACGAAAAAGAAAAAAGATAATAACTGCTTTATGTACTCAATAAGGTTAACTTCCTGGACAACTGACTAGATGGACATTAGTACTAGCTTTACAACAGTGATAATGTTGTGATCCTGACAAAGCACATACCATATTTTAACATGTATAAAGAACCCATATTTGTCGAAAATTAGGTTAAAAATATATGGGAGTTTCTTAAACATGGATAGTATTATAATCCCTTACAAAACCTTTTTTCCAAATTTTAAGCCCCAAAACTTAAGAGGTTCCTTATACATGTTAAAATACGGTAATTTAACTGTTCCAAGTTTGCCTATCTGGTAAATGAAGTTCTGCTCCAACTTCACAGTAAAAGCAACTGCTCTAAGAAATAAACTATCAGATACATGTAAGCATGCCAATATATGTAAATAAAAAACAAAAATTAAATAAACATATATAATCATTGTTTCAAATTTTGGCACAATGCCAGTAATTTTAATAGAAAAGGGGATTTAATTGATTACATTGACCCCAGTACTTGACTGGTGTTTATTTTATCGGTCCTGTAAAAGGATGAAAGGCAGAGTTAACCTTGGTGGAATATGAACTCAGAACATAATTCAGAAGACATACTACAAAGAATTTTTTTTTTTTACTAATGCTCAAACAATTCTGCCAGCTTCTTGCCTTAAATGAATAAATAAATAATAAACATCCTGATGCAGTACCAAGCAGTGGCTCTCATAGCTTCTGATCTGAACTGATTAGAAATGTTAACATGTATATGATTTGTCTTGGTGTAAAAGATAGGCTACAACAAATATTCTGCTCAATACCACAGATTTGCTTGTCAGTTGTTTGACCGTAACCAGTTGAGCATGTCCCTTGGTGGCTGATGATATGTATATCTCTGATCACTAGCAAGATAAGTGGGGGAGCATCAAAGCCATGTGTTGAGAGGAATTCTTTAGTGTTTGAATAATTCATGTTTGGAAACATGAATGTTTCGTTCATCATTCTTAAACAACTCTTATACAAAGACCTTTTGAGTGGGATGGGCTATTCAACCTTAGGAAAATTCTAACTGGGCCCCACCTGCAAAGTCAAGTGCTGTGTCACCATGTTGCTTATATGTTGCAAGGTCACCATGTTGTGTACATATGATTGTGATGCATGTGCCTGGTCTAGTGAAGGATTTATTGAGCATTGTATATTTGTATCCCAGTGTCACTTTGATGTCATGTGCTTCTTTCTTACTCAATAATAATCCTTTCTACTACAGACACAAGGCCTGAAATTTTAAGGGAGGGGCTAGTTGATTACATTGGCCCCAGTGTTGAACTACTACTGAAAAGATGAGAGGCGAAGTTGACCTTGGTGGAATTTGAATGTGTACCTAATAATAATGATAATGATGATAGTAGAAGTAGCAGTAGTGGTAGTAATAGTAGTAAATAAAAATTTCAATGACATAAATATTACAATGTTTTTGTTTTTGTTAACTATTGTGAAAAACACTATCAAAGCAATCTTATAGTGAACAAGATTACACAATGCTGACCAAATCATTACAAAATTAAATATTTAGTAAGGTTTTCTTTTTGCTTATATTTTTTATTCATTTATTTTCTTCTTAAATTCTTCTCCTATCAAACCCAAAGACAGCTGTTTGAAGTTACTTCAATATTACATAGAGGAAAGAGTTTTGGACATGTCAGTCTGGTCAAAAAAAGCCTAGCAATTAATCAAACAGATTATTATCTATCAAGCCAGTACAAAATGGCCGCCATTCTTGTAATACTAGTGATCTATCTGCTTCAGAATGTAGCAATGGGGAAAAAGGAGGGAATATGTTAAAAATAATGAATGAAAGAAGAAAGAAAATATCTAAATTCTTATTAATATCATCATCATCATCTTTACTTTTATTGGATGAAATATGGAGGAAAATTGTAATTGAAGGCAGAGCTAAGGAGGAAAAAAAAAACAAAAACGAAATGGAGGGAGAGGGAGAAAGAAAAAAGAAGCAGAGAGCTAGGAAAGATTGAACTAGAAGAAAAAAATATAAAAAATATTGGAATAAGATTGATAAAAATGAAAGATAGAAAAACCAAGTTAGACAATATAAAGATAAATTGTGAATGAAAATAAGAAAATTGAGAAAAGATATTGAACAGTTTAAAATCTATTGTGGTATAAAAGGAAGAAAATAGCAGAGATTTAATAGAATTGGAGATGTAGGAACGGAGAGATATGAGTGAATTGAACAAACAGAGGTAAGGAGGGATGTGAGATAGAAGGAGGAATATTGGAGAGCAGGAGAAAATCATGAAAAAATAATTGAGAATAAATTGAAAAGCATGAGAAAGAAAGATGATGCGGGGAGAGAGAAAAAGTATGTATATATTTGTGCGTGTGTGTGTGTGTAAAATGGAAGTTGCTATAAGGGTATAAGTGGATATTTTATCCGTATATTAAAAGGAGACCAAAAAGAAACATCTGCGATGCAAAGTGCATTCTTTCACACCTAAAACACAATATAAATTGTTCAATGCTTTTCAGAATTACAATATTATATTTAACAATTATTTAATTAGTCACAATATATTTGCAGTTATATTTAAGAGCAGTTCTCTAATGGTGGCTGAGTGTCAGGGACAGTACAACACTAGACTGCCTTGTAGTATTTAGTTTTGTCCCTTTATACTGGGAGTTCAAATACTGCTTGACTTTAATTCTTATGCAGTCATGTCTTTGGATTGATGCTAAATGATTAAGTTTGCAGTCTTCTACAAATGTAAGAAATATTTATTAAAACATATCTCAATTACTTTGGTCCAATAACTACATCGCCACTTTCTTTTTTTAATGTGTATAAAAATTGTATTCATTATACAGTATGTAAAGTCACAATGACCAAGTTAGTTTCAGTCGCATAACTGGTTCTGGGATCTGACTTAAACAAAAAACTGAGCTCTTGTTACTGCATTTACTCTGCTACAAGGAAGATATTGTGTGTGTGTGTGAGAGGGGGGAGAGAGAGAGAGAGAGAGAGAGAGAGATTATTTTCATATGTGACTATAGTAAAATAGATCAAACACTTTTCTTCCTTTACACTGATGAGTTGCTTGTTTCCCCCTCTAACCACACACGCAAACATTCCAATTCCAAACCAGATGATGGAATCTCCACCTACCAAAACCTTCAGTGCGTAGGTTTCATTCACACTAACCTTGAACACCATCTACCAAGTATGTAAAATATAACGTCCACAAAACAGAAATTTAAAAAATGTCTTCCAAGGAGAAACACAACTCTTGTTATCATTCACCAGCATCAAGTTAAATACTACACATACCAAGTAAATGTGTACACAACAGAACATGTTCACTACTCATTAATAATATATAACTGAAATATCTACTTGCCCAACAAATGCTTGGCCTTATGATCAGCAATGTTTTCTCTCTTCTCATATTAGTAACATTCAATTCAGAGGTTAATTTTCATTTTGAGAGTCGGAAAATATTTCACTCCTGAACAAGAGCTAGCTCAGCATTACCTCAACATTCACAAAGGTACAACTTGTAATTCATCATCATCATGGTTTTTCCATGCTTGCATGAGATGAACAGAATATGTTGAAGTGAGTTTTCTACAGTTGGATGCTCTTCCTGCCACTGACCCTCACTTCTTTCATGCAAAGTAATATTTCCCCATGACCAGACATGTTTCCATGGAAGACTGGAAATGAAAGACACTACTTGCTTGACAGTGACACTCGTTTACAACTACCATGCGATGTCAAGACAAGGAGATAGTAAAAGATACACACACACACACATATATATATATATATATATATATATATATATACACACACGCAAAAGGTTTCTTTCAGGTTTCATCAACCAAATCCACTCACAAGGTTACAGCACTTGTCTAAGGTGCCATGCAGTGGGATTGACCCCAGAATCATGTGGATGTGAAGCGAACTTCTTACCTCACAACCATACCTACACCTATGGGACTATCTGCTTTGATCATCAAAATACTACAACTACTAACTCAGTGCAACACTATCTTCTATTCTTTCCGGATATCTGAATGTATACCACAAAAAAGTGCCCCAGTACATGATTCTGACTAACTGTCACACATGATATAAGAAAGCTAAAAAAATGACATAAGAGCTGAAGACACATGAGTGAAAGATAGAAGTTATGAAAGGAAGGATTATGTAACTGACTGAATTATGATCAATTTAGCAATATTCTTTGATGTTGCTGCTCCTGTTCTAGCCGCCGATGCTGCCTAAGAATTTGCCATTTCATCGCAAAATATTTTAATTCTTAAACACAAGTGAAATTTTGAAGAATTTCACAAAATAAATGAAAGGAGAAAAAAGAAAGAAAGAAAACTAAGCACAAAGGTTAGGCTTAAGAATAGAATTACAGTTAAAACAGCAATGAAAAATAAAAGTATACAAAGAAAATAAACATACAGATGTGAATACTGTTTGGGGAATAATTGAAGAAAGAAAAATGCTGAAGAGCAGCTGGTGGCACCCATTGGTAAATTCATTGACTGACAATTTCAAAGACAGCAAAAAGAATGGTTAAGAAAAATGTGTGTGTGTGTGTGTGTTTGTGGGGGAGGGAGGAGTAGTATGCTAACTTTTTGTCCTATTTGAAGGATAATAGTGTAAGGTCTTGACTAACATATGTTGTGCAAGTCACATGATTTATCTGATGCTAAAGAGAGAGAGAGAGAGAGCGAGCGAGTGAGCACAATGTTGTGTTAACATGGCATTCCTTGGTGGTTCATGGAACACTTGCTAAAGGTATGTTAATGTAGGACAACTTACTTCATAGTCAACACTCAGAAAGAATTATAAAGTAAGAGTAATTAATAGTATTGTGGGGATGGGATGGAGTGGGGACGAGGGTGAGTGTTTGTGGAGTCAGCGACTTGAGAGAAATTAATTTTAGAAACCAAGCAGATATCATAGCCAGCATCAAAATACAGATATGTACAGAACTCTGCACACATACAACCTACCTACACACAAACACACACAGCATTAAAAGAACCTCAATGCAGTGACTAGAATTTTTAGAAAAGTGTAGCTAAATCTCCTCAAATCACATTCTGCTACCTTAGATTAAATGATAACATCCAAAAAGAAGGACACATTGGATAATGTACCCTTGGAAGCACTATGTTTGTGCTGTGGGTGAGATGATGGAACTGACACAATTGGGAAGTCATTGATCATAGACCTGAGGCTAAACAAGAAAAATATAAAGAATTTGTACTCCTTGCCTTACACACGCACAGAAAACATTTCTAAAATTGTTCTAATACTATACATATCTTTGTTGCTTGAATAAATGCACATAAGTAAGAAAGCCAAGGTACGAATAAAATATGAGTTTCAAACAAATAAATTAATTCTGCAATTCTATAATACCAAGTACTCTTTGCTTGTTAGTAGATCCAAACACACATACACACACGCACGTGTCTTTTACTATAGCCCTGGGCCAACCAATGCCTTGTGAATAAATTTGATAGACGGGGTGTGTGTGGAAGTCTTTTATGTGTGTGTGTATGCATGCACCTTTGTGCTTGTATTTGTCCTTCCATCACTTGTAAACTGGTGTTGGTTTGTTTATGGTCCTGTAACTTAGCAGTTTGGCAAAAGAGATTGGACAGAATAAGTACCAGACATAAAAATAAGACCGGGGCCAATTTGTTCAACTAAAACTCTTCAAAGCAGTGCCCAAGCATGGCCGTAGTCTAATGACTGAAACAAGTAAAAGATATGATAGATAGGCATGTATGTATGTATGTATATTTCATCATCATTGTTTAACATCAGTTTTTCATGCTGGCCACTCTGAGAGCTGTCAAGTCTCCAATTGTCTGTTGTGATATGGTTTCTACAGCTGGATGCCTTTTCTAACACCAATCACTCTACAGAATGAGCTGGAGGTCTTTCACGTGTTACTGGCATGGGTGCATCTATGCAACACTGGCACAAATGTATTTCATGTGGTACCGGCATCTGCAAAGGATGAGCCTGTAGGTATGGATGACAGCGATTTTCCTGAGGATTGACACATCTTTTCAAGTACAGCACATAACATCTCCCTGTGCCTTGCCATTTCCTCAGTGAGGCCTAGTGACCAAAGACCCTTTTTCTCACCACTTCGTCCCAAGTCTCCCTGGGTATACCCCTTCCACAGCCAGAGCTTAGCATTTCTTTATGCAGCTGTCCATATCCACACCGACCACATAACCAAACCAGCACAGTCTTCTCTCTCTCTCTCTACACACACACACATTATTCATTTAACCTAAATCCATAGCCTAAAGGAGTTGTAGATGCACAACAGTGTGTATTTCGATAGGCAGCTGAACTGGTGGTGCGGATCTCCTCTCCAGATTTTGTTTTTAATCCTGTGAAGTACTCCTCCCCATATAAACTGGATAGGTGTGGTGATTTAGTTGCTAATCATTTGGCCACAATGTACACATACATACACATACCTACATATGTATGTACACAATGTATACATACATACACACACACGTCATAATGTACGAGTTGTAAATTATATTAAAAAAATAGACTTTTTTTTTATTTTACATAGTATAAACATTATCTGCTACTGAACTCAATATGTTGGGCAGCGTGGAGAGAAATGTATGTTTATAACATCAAAAACTGACAGCCCAGCCGAAGGCAAAACTCAGAGTAGACTTAACTTTTGATGTAATAAACATACATACATATGCAAACACAAACATACTATAAATACAATCGTTAGTCATGTTTTCTCTTCAATATAACATATCTTAATGGAAAACTTGTTACCTATTTACACAGATATATGATATAATTACAGTCCTAGAAATGAAACAACAACAAAAAAAAAAAAATACATAACTATTAACAAACACGTTTGTGCATGTGTGTGTGGTTTAGGGTTTGTACCTATTGTGCAGATGGTGTTGGCTAGTGTCTTCTACTACAGCTGCAAGTTAACCAATGCCTTGTGAATGAAATTTGGTAGACAAGAATGGGGAGAAGCCAGTCATGTGTATGTGTGTGTGTGTGTGAGAGAGAGAGAGAGAGAGAGAGAGAGAGAGAGACTGAGTATGTATTCTCCATGTTGTGTCCATGTGGATTGTAAACAAAGACTCACCATTCACACAAATGGTTTCATTTGTTTGCAATCTTCTGTTAAGAAATACTTGGGCTGCTCCTGGTTTGTTAGACATGGGGAAATGCCCAAACTGTAGAAGAATCTGCTTCACTAAAATTATGGCCAGATCCATGCCAGCTAGGAAAAGTGGATGTTAAAATGCAATGCTGATGATAACGATGATGATGATGACGACGGTGTGTGTGTGTGTGTGTGTGTGTTTTCAAGTAGTAGTATGAACAAAGCAAAGAATAAACAATATGTCTAGCTGAGTAATTATACAATTACATTATAATTAAGACTGTCTACATTTCTATTACTTCAAATTTCTTGCTGAAGAAGCAATCCTTAGGTGATATCTCTTTACTCTTTAACTCTTTTACTTGTTTCAGTCATTTGACTGCGGCCATGCTGGAGCACCGCCTTTAGTCGAGCAAATCGACCCCAGGACTTATTCTTTGTAAGCCTGGTACTTATGCTATCGGTCGCTTATGCCGAACCGCTAAGTTACAGAGACGTAAACACACTACCATCGGTTGTCAAGCGATGTTGGGGGGGGACGAACACAGACACACAAACACACACACATATATATATACATATATATACGACGGGCTTCTTTCAGTTTCCGTCTACCAAATCCACTCACAAGGCTTTGGTCGGCCCGAGGCTATAGTAGAAGACACTTGCCCAAG
>NC_068983.1:103273679-103286888 GCF_001194135.2 Octopus bimaculoides
GGCTTTGGTCGGCCCGAGGCTATAGTAGAAGACACTTGCCCAAGGTGCCACGCAGTGGGACTGAACCCGGAACTATGTGGTTGGTAAGCAAGCTACTTACCACACAGCCACTCCTATCAACAAAAAAAATATTTCTACATCAATATACCATTTAATGGCTGCCTCTTACAAAGATACTTAAAGTAATGGGAAAGTAGTTAATTTTTGCTATGGATACACTGAATAATGTAGGGAAAACAAAAGTATGTAAAAATGATGATTATGAGGATGTAAATTTATATAAATATACAGACTAGCTGGCCGCCTACACTTTTTTCTGCAAAATAGGGGTAGTTTATCCTGTTCAGGCTATATTATTAGCATTATCCTGCGTTTGAGAATTTAAAATCACTTCTGTAACTTTGTAAGACATCTCAATGCTTCTAAAAGCAAACTTCGTTTATTTGTTTACGTTCATCGTAATTTGAATTTGAAGTATAGTCTATGTCTTTTTGAAACTATCTTTAAAAAAATTAGATTAGTTAATTAATCATTCTTTTACTCTTTTACTTGTTTCAGTCATTTGACTGTGGCCATGCTGGAGCACCGCCTTTAGTCATTTAAAATTAAAATAAAAAATGTTATTCTTTAAAAAATTAATTCATTTGGTAAATGAGCAATAATGTGTATCTATGTAGTTATATATATCATTTGTGAAGGCACATGGCTTAGTGGTTCGGGTATTCGACTCATGATTGTTAGGTCATGAATTCGATTCCCAGTGGTGCACTGTGCTCTTGAGCAAGACACTTTATTTCAGGTTGCTAGCAAAAATGGGCTGTACCTGTATTTCAAAGGGCCAGCCTTATCATATTTTGTGTCACGGTTAATCTGCTTGAGAACTATGTTAAGGGTATGCGTGTCTGTGAAGAGCTAGGCCACTTGCACGTTAATTTCACGAGCAGGCTGTTCTGTTGATTGGATCAACTGGAACCCTCACTGTTGTAACTGATGGAGTTCCAGTTTTTATTGTTATTATTTTTTAAAATTATATATTGTTCTCATCATTATTTAACATCCATATTCCATGCTGCCATGGGTTGGATGTTTTGACAGGATCTGACAAGAGGACTGAATCATACTCCAATGTCTGCTTTGGCATGGTTCCTAAGACTGGATGCCTTTCCTAATGCCAACCACTTTACAATGTATACTGACTGCTTTTTGTGTCACTGGCACTATTAAGGTCACTCAGTAACTCACAAGACGCCTTAACTGAGTAATGGTGTAGTACTGAAGGAGGCAGCTAGATGCCAGGTGTATGATAAAGGGATAAGAACAAGTGTTTTGCAGTAGAGGAAATATATGGCTAAACCGACTGGAGAGAGAGAGGTGGTAGTGATGAGGTGTAAAGCGATACCCATAAGGTAGAAGAGGGAGAATATGAGGGGGATAGGGACAGAGAAACAAGAGTGGTAAGTTCTCGACAGGACAGCGTGAGATGTAGATGAATGCAAGGAATGGCAAACAGGGGATGAGGTAAAGTCAATGGTGAATATCAGATTGAGGGAAGGTGAATGAAATTGTTATAGGTCACTATATATATATGTGTGTGTGTGTGTGTTAGGGCTTGTTCCCATTGATTGTACTACAGACACTGTTGACTGATGTTTTTCTTCTACAATAGTCACAAGTGAAATTTGGTAGACAGGAAGTGTTGTGTGCGCATGTGCATGTATTCCTCTGCATTAATGGTGGATTTTGTAAAATCAAACAACAGAAAACATAGAATCAGAACTAAATGTAAATATGTTCTTGCTTCTCATAGTTTCCTAAGAACTTTTAAAATAGCATAGAATTAGCTCCAACCATGGAGCATCAAGCTGATGCAGGAAAAATTCTCAGGGATAGCATGCTAACCTGTAACAAGTAACATTCAAAACCAGTGGACTGACTTCAAACTCAAGATGCCCATACACCTCATCCACTTGGACATTTTAATTCTAAGTCAGAATTAGGTAAAAACAGAAGATTTGTGCTATGAAGTAATTCCAAACATAAATTAAATCCAGGCTGCTACATCTAATCACTTAGAATCTACTGTGATAGCCTTCACAATAGTACCTGTGCCTGCATCTTTCCTCAGAATGAGTTGACCAAACCTGAAACAATGACTTCACAGTATCACCACAAACTGAAGTTAACCATGCCTGGTGATCACATAGCAATCATAAACTAGTTATGACTGTATGCACAATGACTAGCTAGATTCAAAAATTGACTGTCCACCTAATAATGGTTTACACTATCCCTGTATAGGTTCTGGTGCAAGGACATGTTCATCTTGTGGATGATGGAGTGTGTGACCGAACCAACGGAAATACTTTTTGCGCAGATGGACTTTGAAGTTTGATACTAAATCTAAAGCATAAACACAGAGCATTTGGCAATAGTAAGAGTGAGTAAATTGTTCCAGCATTTCTAAGTCTGCCACTCTCATTGGCCATGTCTAACAGCTGCACATGAGAATGGTGTAAAGGAGCACCTAGTGATGCAAGCTTTTGTGGCAACACAATCTCTAACTGAGACCAAAGCTGATTTTGAAGACAACAGCACAGCACAGTGGTGCATAGTATGACAGTAGTAATGTTAGTGGAAAAGGTTCTAGCCTGGATAGTGATAAATACCGATTGTATATCTTACTATTAAAACTCCAGCCTTCTTTAGATACAATAATAAGTACAAGGCCACGATGTTTACTCCCTAAACAGATAGCATTGGGTTCAATCCCACTGTGTGGCACTTCTACAATAGTCACAGATAACCAAAGCCGTGTGAGATCTGGTGGAAGGAAACTGGAAGAAGCCGATTTTGTGTATCACATAACAGTTGCAAATAAGCACCACCATCATACTGGTGGTGTCCTTCATTCTCCAGTTTTCCATAAAAACATGTTTGGTCATGGAGAAAATCTACTTCACTTGGGACAGATAAGGGTTGGGTAAGAAGGGTACCTGGTCATAGAAAATCTTACTGAATTCCATCTAACTTATGCAAACAAGGAAAAAGTGGATGTTAAAACTGTTATGATGATGGTATAGCCAATTAGAGGAACTAGTATTTCACTGGTTATAATTTTAGTAGCTTTAATCCTTTAGCATTTAGATTACTTTATATAAAATGTAATACTTATTTATTACCTCCACCTTTGCTAAGGCGGAGGTATTGTTTTCAGTCATGTTTGTTTGTTTGTCTGTGGACAAGATATCTCAAGAACTGCTGAATGGATTCGGATGAAACTTTCAGGGATGTTTGGCTTCATGACTGGTATGAACTGATTAGATTTTGGGATTGATCAGGTACTGGACAAGGACTCTGGATTATTTTTCCTGTTTTTTAACTTAATTTTTGAGAGTAGTCGGGTTCATTTTTAGTATTCTTGTTTGTGAGAGCAGTCGAGTTTATTTCAGATATTTAAAAAATCATTTCTAGCTAATCGTTGAGAGGACATTGGTAGCAGTTTGCACTCTCTGAGTGCTCTTGTTCACATTGATTTGAATTTATCATACATTATTTTGTAGCATGAAGGTACGTGGCTTAGTGGTTAGGGTATTTGGTTCACAATTGTAAGGTTGTGAGTTCAATCCCTGGTGACATGTTGTGTTCTTGAGCAAGATACTTTATTTCATGTTGTTCCAGTTCACTCGACTGGCAAAAATGAGTAGTACCTGAATTTCAAAGGGCTAGCATTGTCACTTTCTGTGTCATGCTGAATTTCTCTGAGAACTATGTTAAGGGTACACGTGTCTCTGGAGTGCTCAGTCACTTGCACATTAACTTCACAAACAGGCTGTTCTATCAATTGGATCAACTGGAACCCTTGTTGTTGTAACTGACAGAGTGCCAGTTGTTTTGTAGTGTTGTGATTTCTATGATGTGATTGTATATTTTTAGAATGACATTGTAAGGTAAGTGTGAGAAGCCTGATCTGGTCAGTATGAACATAAAACAGGTAGAATATCTGGGCCGGATAAGGCTGATTAGAATACCACAGGGTTAAAGGAAGAAAAGGAAAAGCTTAGCCAGGAAGTTTTTGCACTCAGAGCACAAAGCAACTTAGATATCACTGTAAGACAAGGTCTTGTTACTGATTTTGTCACTTAATTGCAGCAGCAACAACTTCTTCTATTGGAATAAAGTCACACTTTAATTCAGAGCAAGGGTACAGTTGACATGAACTGATTGCTGGCCATTCCTCTCTTCCCTACCTTGTATTTCTTGTGTCTACAATATCAATTTTACAAAATGGAATGCTAAGTAGAATTGACTGGGATTTGAACTCACAATGCGAAGGGGCTCAACTATTTTGATCTATGTGTTTTGGCATTCTAGTGTTTTTTGCCACTCAACTTGCATTCCTTAGCACAACAACAACAAAAATGGCAACAATGAAATTTTAATCCAAAATGTAATGAATCAGATTAGAAAATGTCAGTTCAGTTAATGTATAAAATTACGGATTAAGATGTAAATGGTCAAAAGTACAGTGAGGTGGCAGGAAGAATTAGGGGAGAAAGATACAGGGAAAAGAGGTGGAGGCAAGAGAAAGGGAGAGAGAAAAGGAAGAAAAAGTGAGAGGAAAACTACTTTGGTATAAAGTGATATGATACAAAAACAATTAACTGTAAATAAAAGATAAATGGGAAAAACCAAGAGAGATTATAAAAATAAGTTTTTATGGACCTAGGCATCTACTGAAAGATAGATGGCTTGAGACCTGTCATTCAGCTTGTTACTCTTTTCTGCCTCAAGTTTGTGTTTATAAAGTTTAATAGCACACACACACACACAGCACATACTTTCACTACTTTCAGTCACTGAACTGAGGCTAAGCTGGGTTACTTACTGCCTACTATACTATAGTCAGTTAAATCAACTTCAGCACTTATTTTATCACTTGGTGTTTACTTTATCAACCCCAGAAGGATGAAAAGCAAAGTGGGATGGAGTTGGACTTGAACTGAGAACATAAAGCAACAAAACCAAGCATAACAAGGTGCTTTATCCAACAGCCTGCTAATTCTGGTAATTCACCTGATGGCACCATGTTATATAGCACCTGTGCCTGTGCCAAGTAAAAAACCATCCAGCCATAGAATCCAAGCCAAATCAGACCCGAAGCTGGTGCAGCTCTCCTGCTTACCAGCTCTGGTCAAACCTTTCAACCTATGCCAGCATGGAAAGTAGATGTTAAATGATGATGATGATATATATGTGAAATTATCCATCCTCTCCTTTCCTCCTGATTCACCACTGTTTATATTCTCCTTTATATTCATCTTGTTGTACCTGGAGAGTAATATCTGGCACCTAGTTACCAATATCTTTACCTCCCTTCACTTACCTTTACATAAATACAAGGTATCCACGTGTCACCTCTATAGCAAAACACCTGTGCTTGTCTCTCTATCATACTTTAGCCTTCAACACCATTCCTAGCCTAAATCTACTTTATCCTCCTTTAAATACACTTCAACTCAATCAAAGGGGCTTTTCCCTTTTCCTTTCTTTTCATACCAGTGTCATGGAAAAAGCACCTGGTACACACTGTAAAATGGTAGGCATTAGGAAGAGTACCCAGCTACAAAAACCATGTGGGACCTGATGTTGCTGGTCAGATCCTGCCAAACTGTCCAACCCATGCTTACATAGAAAACAGACATTAAATGACGATGATGATCTATAGTATTAGTGTCACAATACCTATTTAAATAAAAATGCATCATAAATCATCATCATCATCATTTAACGTCTGCTTTCCATGCTAGCATGGGTTGGACAGTTTGGCAGGATCTGACCAGCAACATCAGGACTGAGGACTGGCGAACCAGATGGCTGCACTAGGCTCCAATCTGATCTAGCAGAGTTTCTACAGCTGGATGCCCTTCCTAACGCTAACCACTCCGAGAGTGCAGTGGGTGCTTTAACGTGTCACCAGCACGAGGGCCAGTCAGGCGGTACTGGCAACGGCCACGCTCAAAATGGTGTATTTTATGTGCCACCTGCACAGGAGTCAGTCCAGCGGCACTGGCAACAACCTCACTCGAATGTTTTGTTCACATGCCACCGGCACAAGTGCCAGTAAGGCGACGCTGGTAATGATCACGCTCAAATGGTGCCACTATCATATTTACTTGTGTTTAAGGTGGCAAGCTGGCAGAATCATTAGCATGCCAAATGAAATGTTGAGCGGCATTTCATCTGTTTTCATGTACTGACTTCAAATTCCGCCAAGGTCGACTTTGTCTTTCATCTTTACAGGGTTGCTAAAATAAGTACCAGTTGAACACTGTGATTGATGTAATCAACTTATCCCTTCCTCTGAAACTGCTGGCCTTCTGCCAAAATTATAAACCGATATATTTGTGCTTTATTTTGAAATGCTACTATATATTCATTCATTTGAATTGGAAGTTACTCTTAGCTTCACTCATTTCCATGCCTTTATGTATGTTTAGATGTTGGCTCCCCAGCATGACCAGCCAAAAGCTGAAACTGATAAAAGGGTATTTAAGAATATATATGAAATTATTTTTTTTACCCCTTTTCTATGTATTATAAACAAATAAAAAAAAACATAAAAATATAAACCGAATTTCCTACCTTACATCCTTCACAGGAATCAACTCCATAATGGAAGCCCGATGACTCATCCCCACAGACTTTACAGAGGGGGGCTTTAGTTCCATTTTTTGAACTCATCACAGGCCTAGTATTCACTGGAATCTCCCTACAAGAAAGAAAAAAAAAGAAAAAAGACAAGGTCAGAAAATATCCTATAATTAATTTACTACAGACAGGAACATGCAAACATAATTTACGATGATAATTTTTTTTTTATGTTGGTAATGAAGATAGGAATGGTGGTGAGGATGAGAGTGGTAATGGATAATGAAAAGGGAATGTGGTGATGGGGATGCTGATGAGAGTGAAAATGACAATAATGATGAGTAAGGCTTCAATGCAAAATAAAGAAATCCAAAGACAGTTTTCTTTCATACAACAAAAGCAATATTAGACTATGTTGTGGAATACACCCTGATACACATCCTAATTTGGAGAATACTGTTTTAAGAACACACACAGTGGAAACTCAGTTTACAAATGCTCTCATCACAAACAATTTTTTTAGTATAAAACACCTCGGGTGATGAACAGTGTTTCAAGTAACAAACATGCAAGCTGGCAACAATGGTTGGTGAGAAGCTGGAAGTTATCAGTGAGAAGAGTGTCAGTTGCTGTCTAACTTTAGCACAGTGCACATCCCTGCTCGAAGTCACTGTGCCTTTTCTTGAATTTCTTTTGCGCAAAATAGTTTTGGCTTACGACTAATTCTGGTGATGACTGGCTATCAGGAACAAATTAAATTTGTAAATTGAGGTGGAGGTGTAGGTGTGTGTGTGTGTGTGTGTGCGTGTGTGTGATAGCTACATGATTCAATAACCAACAGTATTAAGGCTTTTAATGGATTCAAGTTACATTTTTCACATACATTCACTTATAATTTTACAACTTCAACAAACTCAAATCAAAAAACTTGAATAGTTCTGTGATATTTTTCAAAAGAGATCAACACAAATTATTATTATTATTTTTTTTAAAGATCACCCTTAAAAAAGAGACAATTAAGGTCGTGTCCAATGTTTTTTTTTCTTTTTCAGTTGGTAATCTTTTCTGAAGCACTGCGTTCAGATGGATCAGAGCAATGAGGAGAAAATAAGTCACCTTGAATGATGCCACACTGATTCCATTGCTATTCTCTATCTATGTTTCCTTGGATATTTCTTAATAAGCAGTTTCTAGAGCCTTCAAATCATGAAACAGTTTCTAATGTATTCCAAGAATTAAGTGCAATATAACTTGCCATATATTACCTAACCATGTACAGTATTTCTGTTGCATGGTCATTTAGTTTCTTATATGTCAAGTATAGCAAACCTGCACATCTATAGCGATCAAATTGAGCAGGCCTTGGTCAGAAAATAGTTCAGACTAAATTCATAGCAACAATTTTGTTACAAAAACATACGTCTGTTATATCAAGCCACAGTTGAGTGGAGAAAATAAAATATACTTCAATGAGTTACAATTAAGTGTAGCAAGCAGAAAAGCACACTACAGCATACTACAGTTGAGTGTAGTAGGCCTATGTCACTGTAGTAATAGAGGGCTAAGGCCAACTGCACACATAAAAAGAGCTCATTAAAATATCAGAATAGTGCTGAACTTGATGTAAATATAAAATAAAAATGGAAAAAAAAAAAAAAAGCATTTCATGGCTATTTATATTTTAGCTTTGTATGAAGAATATCTTTGAAAACAACTAGTTGCTGAAACACACATACAAATAAATCAACATTTTGAGCCTGATGTGCATGTGTTTATGTCAGCACACCTGCATATAACCATGAACACATACACACTTTATTCTCCAATCTTTACAGCTGATACAAATATTTGGTAAACAAACTACAGGTATGATTGCATTATGATTCCAAATTCAGAGTACTTTATGTGGTCAAGACTGGTAAGATGTGCACTAGCAATATTTTGGGGGTAGAATTTGATTGAATCCACCCTATCTTAAGCACTTGCATATAGACTGTATCTATAGAAATTTCTATTTGGCTTGGTTAGTCAACTTTTACCTCTAAATATACAATGACCATTACCTCACTGGTATGGTTGTATTTGCCCTCCAACCATCTCTTCTATTGCTACTTGAATATGCTGTTAAGCATTTTGCCCAGCATGCTAACGATTCTACCAACTCACTGCCTTCTTTAATAATTATAATATTGCTATCTTGTATAATAATTGCACCAATTATTGGCAATTCTTTTGTCTTTCCATATTTCTTGTTTGTTTTTAAATCTTCTCTTTCGCCTCACCCAATCAATTTTATTCATATATTGGTAAATATTGTAGTCATATTGTTAGTAACAATGATTTTCAACACAAAGCTTTATAGAGAAATTTTTAAAGCACATATCTGAAGAACAGGATCAGGACTCAAATACCAAGATGATATTCATTATGGGTTTTATGTCTGCTTTCCATGTTGGCATTGGTTGAATGGGTCATCACATTCCAAAGTCAATTCTTAGACAAGTCAAAGAACCACATCTCATTCACATGTTGCTTTTCTGGCATGGTTTCTGTGGTTGGATATCTTTCCCTACCACCAATCACTTTACAGAGTGTATTGGATGCATTTTATTTCCTTTGACAAGATATTACATTTGCTAATGGAAAAGGTGTTACAAACAGCAAGCTGATCATAACTTGTAGCGCAGGCAGAACAAATAAGGCACAGGAAGATGTTGTGACATCTGTACAGAAAATGGTGAGCCTCACAAAATGAGAGGATTCAGGATCAAGAAAAACAGTAAAATGTTTTATTTACTATAAAGCCAATCAACCTATTCTAGCTGAAGAGAAGAATCATAGCAAAAACTAACCAATAATGGTAGTCTGTTTGTTGGAATATGTGTCCAATTGTTACATTTTAAACAGATCTAACTATGGAACGAAATTAAGACATAATTGAAGTCCTTAACATAATGAAGCAATGTTATAAAGGGCAATAAATTCATGCATCAATAATAGAAATAAGAATATTTATAAAATGTGAAATTTTTGAATGTCCTACTAGTTGTCGTCATCATCATCATCATTAGTAGTAGTAGCAATAAGACTGTGTATTGGCAGAATTGTTAGAGCATCAGAAAAAATTGCTTTGCTGTATCTCTAGTACATTCAGTTGTAAAATATTTGAAGAAAATAAGGCATTTTCAATTTGATAATGTTGTCCTTAGGATCTGGACAGTACTCAGGTGAACAATTTTTTGTAATTCTGATGCTTTGGAATTTTCTGTTATTTGGCCATAGTGTTTAAGAGTGCATTTTAGTACTGTCTCTAAAGTTTCAATAATCACAGGTACAGTTGCTCTTAGACACCACATTTTTGAGACCTCTATTTCAAGGTCCTTTAGCATTTAAACTGGTCATATCCAGTTAAATATTCTGTTTCATGTTAAAACTGGTCAGCTCCACCCTGACATATACCTTATAAGACCATTCTAAAGTTAAACAATCGCATCATTGAAATCTCAAAACTACAAGCTAATACATAATTAATTCAAAGCAATATGAATAAATGAACAACACATTTGACAGAGTAATAATCTGAATGCTTAAGGGCAAAACATATTTGCTTAAATATTATTATTATCATCATTATCAGCATCAGTAGTAGTTGTAAAAAGTATTTCAAGCCAAGATGGCATTGCTCAACCTTCAAAACACTGATTACCAACAAATGTTCAGACTGAACATTAACAACAGCAACCTCTCCGGTCAGGAAAAAAATCACCAAATGTCACTGACTTTGTTCTGTCCCTTTTCTGTTGACTGTCTCATCAAAAATTAATAAAATATAATAAAATAATCAATGTACATAAATATATTTTTGAGAGATGGTTGGGTTTTTCAACTATTCTCGTATGAGTACAGCATCAACTTTCTAGACACTGATGGTCTGGAACCTCTTATAATCTGCACTAGTTTATGAGCAGCAACTGCAAACTCCTGTAGTCACCAAACTTGTTTAGTGGGCAGCCCCGTTTCACAGTTTCTTGTACAGTGGAGTATAATAAAGTTGTATCATTTACACTAATGTACAGATACTTGTATTTTATTAAATTATTTGAGTAAATCTAATACCTGTTTAATATAGGGTGTGTTGACTAAAGTCAAAGATTCTGGAACCAGAGATTTGGGGAAATCATTGTTGTACCTGTATTTAATCTCCAGAGCAAAATGTCCACAGATTTCCAAAATTAGTACATTTACTACACTGACAGAACAAAACAAAAAGTTTATTTACAAGGTGAATGCAATTTGCTGCAACCAATTTTGCTCCCAAGGGTACAACATTGTGAAAATTTGGACTTCAATCAAATTTCTTATCAGATCAAATAAAGAATGATATCTTTTGAGTGAGAGTTGCGGGGGTTGGTCAATGATTGACGGAAGAATCAAAGAACATGGCCAGTAGAAGAACAAGAAGTAAAGAGTAGAAGTAAAAGAATTTGAAAAGAAAGAAAAATATAAAAAAGAGAGAAAAAAAAAGGAGAGGAAAATGAAGAAGAGAGGGAGAGATGCAAGATAGTAGTGAGACAAGTGTGGAGAAAGAAGCTTTGGAAGAAGAGAAAGACAAATCATAAAAAAATGAGAGAGAGAGAAATCAGAGGAATGTGAAGAAAGAAAGACATAAGGAATGGGAAGAGAGACAAAGAAAATGGAGAGTATGTAGATTGATATAGATAGAGATGATTGAAAGTAAGTAGATTGATATGGATATAGACAGAGATGACTGATAGACAGACAGCCACTTTCAAGTAAGCAGAAAATATGGATTGCAAATGAATCAGTTAAAACTGTTGAGCATTCACCAAGGAAGAGTAGGAAATTGATTAAATATTTGGCAGTAGTGAAAACTACCAGCCATTAAATGGAGAAGCTAACACAGCTGCTACAAGTAGAACTAAGTGTTGGGGTTTCAAATATGACAGCAGACACTCAGGTGGATGATAACACTTCAAATGAAATATAAACGTATGATATAGATAGTTACAGTAAAGCGAATTATTTTTAATATGGAAAAGATGATTTATTTGGTATCTTTCAAGTATGAGAGATGGAAACAGAGAGTAGTAGTATTGAGGTAAAAATGTATGTAGAACAAAAATGCATATAATGAGTACATATGCAAACAATACTGATTCACAGAGTTTAAAAATGTATAATTTTTAAAAATCTTGACATTTTTCAAGTAAGAAATATATTTCAAAGATGCTTAAATATTAATGGTACATTTTCCTTTTTTTTTTTCATATTCTATTGTTACTGGCTATACCAATGGCTTTTGCATATTCTTACTGGTGGATATATCAATAATACTTGTGTATCATTAAGTGAAAGCTAGCAAGCAAAAAAATTTGTTTAATCAATTAAAATTACACTCATGAGGAGAAAAAAATCATTAGTATAATGATGATTCCTGTCAAGATTCCTTTATTACTGAATAATGGAATTTGTATATACCTTATTGCTGCGCGTGCGACTGTGTGTGTGTGTGTGTGTGTGTGTGTGTGTGTGTGTGTGTGTTATTGATAGCAAGTCATCACCTCATGTTTATACACAATGCAAAAACCTGAATTACAAGGCCGTTGTTTTCATTTTTTCCATTAGAAACATGGTTCAATTTATATGGTATTATAAAAATGACTACTCAGAGTTGCATATTCATAGTACATGCGTGCGTGCATGTGTGTGTGTGTGTGTGTGTGATTTCTTTGTTTGCCACATGTGCAACTCCCATAACACACACATGCATATATGTTCATTCAGTCAGTCATTCATTAGTACAATGAGTCCGTATCAATGACTACAAAAAGGGGGATTGATTGATAACAATGGAAATGAAAGATCAATGCTCTTTCCATGTTAGCTTTCATTATTCTGATGAATTGGAAGCAAAAAGACAGTGTAAGAGAAGCACTTGTATTTCAACATTCCCCTTTGTGTTTCTCTATTAGTGGCAGCGCCCACCAAAACCATTTCGCTACTTGCATGGTGCTTCATAAAAATAAATAAATAAATAAATAAAATCTGATGGTAGGGTGTTGCAGTTTTGTTGCATGCTTTGATAAAAGCATCTGTGTACCAACAGGCAAAAAAAAAAAAAATCCTAACTGAAGATCCAATGGTAAAAATGTACTGAAATATGGAAAAAGGATGGGAAAGGAGGACGTGTAATTAATAATGAAAGGAAAAGTAGAGCAGGATTTAAGAAAAAAAACCATGGCAAAAAACATTGAAATAGATAAAGTCAGATCGGAGAAAATTAATGAATTAACAGTTGATCCAGAATAAAGAATGGAATTTAACAAATTAAGAAAGTTAATATAGTATCAGCTCTGTCAGCATGAGGCTACAGGGTGTTGTTGAGTAGAAATTACAAACAAGTTGTTGTTCTCACCTGTCCATTAATATTAATATATCTTAATATAGTAGCCATGTGTACAAGATAATATTGATAGAGACTCCAAAGAAAAATAACCTATATATGTGTGTGTGTCTCTCTCTCTCTCTCTCTCTCTCTCT
>NC_068983.1:103288325-103298863 GCF_001194135.2 Octopus bimaculoides
ACATATATATATATATATATATATATATGCATATACACATGTATATACATATATACATACACATACATATATACACATGTATATACACATACATACATATACACATTTGTATATACATACATATTCACACACACACACACATATATATACTCACACACACACACATATATATATATGTATACATACATACATACATACATGGGTATGTTGATGCAAACAGGGAAAATAGAACTTAGAATATGAGTATATATATATACATTTTAACTAATATTTAGCAGAAGTAACAGAGTGACTCAAGGTCCGAGAGTTTTGTGTGTTGTCACTTATCAAGCACACACACACACACACACACACACACACACACACACACATATAGAGTTTTGCAAAACCAGTCTACGATATAAGCTAATATAATGTAATTTATATAGTAACAGTGATGGTGGAAGTTAACCACACGTTGGTTCTGATGATCAAAGGCATTCTTTCCACGACCAACACATCTCTTGTTCAGACATAGTGTATCTAGAACTACATCGTGTAATGTGTCCTTCTAGCTATTCTTTCTAGATTTTTTTTGTTTTTTTTTTTGGTGCTTCTAACTCTGTGACAGCAAGAAAAAAGAATACATAAAAGAGAAACAACACTACAGACAGTCAGAACAGTCTGACTTTATAAAGCTTTGTTTGATTTGTGTGTGTGTGTGTGTGTCTGTGTTTGTACATGTGCATCAATGTGTGCATGTGTGTGTGTGTGTGTGTGTGTGTGTGTGTGTGTGTGTGTGTGTGCATGTATGAGTAATCATGTACATGTGTATGCATGATTAAGTAAGCATGGAGTGTAAATGTGTATATGTATGTATGCAAGCATATGTATGCATGTTGGCAGTGTCCATGAGAAAAGTATGTGTATGATATTTCATGAGTGAATATGTACATGCAAATGTATATGCTATATGGAAGCATATGTTTGTGCAAATATGTACATGCGTTGAGTGTGTGAGATAGAGAGAGACTGAGAAAGAAAGAAATAGTGTGTGCATGTAGAAGAGGGTGAAAGAGAGAATGTGTGTACATGTAAAAGAGAGGGAAAGAGGGTGTGTGTGTGTGTGTGTGTGTGTACATGTATGAGAATGAGAGAAAAAGAGAGAGAATGAATAAGCAGGAGTGAGACAGAAGTCTTGGCTATAGGTTTTACCCTGCTATCATTTACGGTTGTATACATAAATAAGGCAAGAGCCAAAAAAATAATTAACAGAACAGAATTTTGAAATTTAAATGATTTTAAAAATGCTATAATTTCCCTGCCAAACTCTCTCCACCCCACACTGCTTCTTCTATTCCTCTTCCAGGAGATAAAACTGAAAAAGCACTTAGTTCTTGTGTAGTAGCAATTTCATGGAACATTAAAAAAAATAAAGTTTTGTTCTCACAACCAGAGAAAAGTCTTCAAATATAAATTCTTTAAACAACTTAACAGTATTTATTTTTTAATTTTTAATATTAGCCTGAGGAAGATAGACTCAATGCTAGACACATAAGAGGAATCTAAAAAGAATGGTTATACATTGCTGCATTTTTACAATGGTAGTGCTGTATGTCTAGGAGGGTGGTTTAGAAGTGTTTTGTTATTTTTTTGTTTTTGTTTTTAATACTTTCTTGTGTTTGTGTGTATGTCTACATGCACACATGAGCATGCATGTGTGTATGTACATAATTGATGAGGAATATAACTATCAGATAAGAAATTATTTCCAAATATAAGATACTTGTTTTTATAAAGAGGGGCATTTATATACACATACAAACATACTTTTGTGTGTATATTGCATATATATATATATATATATATATAAAACCACAAAGATATCATGAAAGAAGATAAACACAATAAAAGTTTCAGTTCTCTTATGCTAGATATATAAATCTATTTATATACACACACAAGAGACAGAGAGAAAGATCAGTGACTAAGAAGACTGGTATATGGTCTTTGTTTGGCTGGATGCTTTTCCATGGGATATTCAGAACGGAACATAACATACAAGTGTAAGCACCACCAAGCTTTGCAGCCTACTGTTTGGTGAGTGTCCAAACATGAAACCTGTAGAATAGCAGTGATTCTACAGTGACATAAAAACTTCTCTTAAGAACTCAGGCAGCTATGACTTTCACACGAGGCTATTAAGAATAGTCTGTGTCTTTACTTCCGGTTCTATGGATGCAATGTTAATACCTAAATATACAAAGGAGTCTACAGATTTTATAGGGTTGTGTTTTATTGGACGTATTGAACCCTCTGCATCATAACAAATGTAATTAGTCTCTAAGGCATCAACATAAAAACCAATATCTTCTGCTCTTTCCTCAAGGCCATGTATGTAAAAGGGTGACAGCTTTCAGATGGTGTCTGTGAAGGGAGTGCTTTTGTCAGCATTATCTGACATTAATATCTCATATTTGTTACCCATAATGCATGTATATGAATGCAAGAAAACATTTGAAATAAACTGATAAAACATATCTATCTCTGTAATAGTAAACCAGCATAAAAAGGGATTTTATTTATACAAAGATCCAAGTAACATTTTCGTTAAATCTGATACTGCAGAAATAGGCAAACTGAGAGGCCCATAGAATTGTCCTTTTTTAGAGACACAAAAATTTCTAATAGAAAATATGAATTCCTTCTCCTGAGGTGGTAATCCAATAGCTTATCCAATGAGCTTCTTTAGCTCTACAGAAGGAAGATGTATTAACATATACTTGTTGTTTAACACCAGGTCAGCTATGGCTACACCAATATTTTATGCATTTATACAATGTGTCCTTTTAAGTTTAAGGAAGCAGAGTGTGATATAAGAAATTTAGCTAATATTTCATACAGAGTGAGTGACTACACTAAACCCAGGTCGGCCCCCAATCAAGCAGATAGATGTATGATTAAAATTGTCCTAGTTATGACAAAATTGTATATGTATATCATATACATTGTCTAATGTGTATTTCCATTTTTAAGACAGTAGAGTTTTCAGAGAGATTTGGCTATTTCTAATAAGCAGAGTAATTGTGTAGAAGCTATCCTAGTCGGCTCAATATACGTATGATTTTAATTGATGTAAGATGTAACTTTAAATAATTGTCTCCATTATCATTGCTATCAATAATCCAATTAATCACATGTAAAATTTCCTGGTGTGTCACATTGTAACAGCTGGAATAATAAGTCTAACTTACAGCATTGCTGTACTAGATCAGATACCAATTTCACATAAATTAACTGTTGTCTTACTTAAGCCTGAGACTTGTAAAAGAGGAAACAACAAGAGGTGACATTCATGCCTGTGATATAGATATCGCTTCAAAGAAGCTAAGGCCTTTTCTCTAGCTCCAGTGACTGAAATTCAGTAATAGGATATTTTCCAACATATGTTGAAGGGCTGAAAAAGTATTTTTGAATTGTATGTATGTGTGGAGTTACATCTAAATATATTGATCTTTGTTTTTAACTTTGTTAACAGTAGATAATCCTTTAACTGAAATGTTCAAGACTAGAAGTGTTTGGGATTTCAGATTTTTCGAGATTTTGGAATGTTGATGTATATTTGCATCTATAAAATGGGATAACTTTTGTATTATATAAATGTTATGTGCTATACATTAGATTTATAAAAATTTCAAATAATTGTGCACACATACACGTAATGACACTAGGGCAGGTTTAGTCACTCCCAACAGCTGAGAGCACAACATATGGATTGCAACAGCTGTACATCACACATGAATCTTTCAAATGTTTTCTGAAATTTTCCATTTGTGGCATTTCCCTCATTTAAAAAAATTTGGTGTTTTGGGGTGTTTTCAGAATAAAGGATTCCAAATTACTCTGCATTAATGTCTAACCCAAGCTGAACACCATACATTTTTAAAGAAGCGAAAAATCGATTATAATACTGACCTCAGCAGGATTTGAACTCAGAAGTAATATAATGCTACATATTTAAATGACTCTAAAGACAGGAGAGATATAATCACTTCTGATAGAATTTGAAACTTTGAGTATGTGGCGGTGCCCCAGCTTGGCTGTAGCTTCTGAGCTGAAACTAGTTAAAGAGTATGTAATATCAAATCATATAATCTACAGTATTTAATTCAATAACCAACTACTATTCCTGCCAAACCCATTGCTTTGGTATGATTGGTCGATGGCAGTCTGTATTCAATTGTCCACATTTACATTCTTAGTTCAAATTCAGCTAACTATGCCTTTCATCCTTCCAGGGGCAATGAAATAAGTACCTCCCAAGTCTTGGAGTTGATTTAATCAATTATTGTCAGCATAAAAATGTCTAGCCTTGTATCTCAGAAATCCATAATAATGATTTCAATTATCAGCACATGGCTATAAAGATGTAGTTTATAGGTAAAGTCAATAGAATTTATCCAGTACACAACAGGTGCTTCTATAATCAACCACAGACAGACTAAAAGCTAAGTTGACCTTAGTGATTTAGACCAATGTGCTACTATTCCTTCTATTGTCAACAACATCAGCAACAATGATATAAATGGTTTCTAACTTTGGCAGAAGACCACAGATTTTAGTGAGGAGGAGGGGAGGAGTAATCGATTAAATCATCCAAACATACCTTGTGGAAATTGAACTCAGAATGTACAGGGAATACTATAAGCTCCCTCCCCACCCCCATTCTATTTTAACACCCTACTGTTTCTGAAACTCATTCTAATAACAACAGCAACAATTAGAAGTATATGCAGGTGACCTTTTGAATAATTTCACAAGGAAAAGGAAAAACAAAGTTGATTATTTTACTTTTATTTTTAAAGAGGACTTGCTTACATTTTGCAACAAGTTTTGTTTTCTGCATAGCAAAAACAAAAAAACTTGTGCTATAATAGTAAACAGTAAGAGATTTAATTTCTAGTAGAACTTTAGGATATAGAATTAAAAGGCAAAGAATATTTGAAAAGAAACTAAGCCTATACACTGGAAATATATATATATATATATTTTGAAACTCCTCAGGTCACCATTTATATTAACCTCACAGTGTAACATCAAGAGAACATCTCAAGCACAAAACACAGAGTGCTTTACATGTTCAAATACACAAAACAACTATGATTATGTTTGCAAGTGATAAAGATATTTATAATAAGTTTAAAGTTGATGAATGTAGTCTGATATAAACAATATGCTTTGAATACTGTGTTTGGTAATGAACAGCTATATTGGCAGCTGACTGAAGGTTAAAGAAGCTAAGAATTGCTGCAGAAACTCATTCAACTTCAATATCTATAACTTATATAAGCTATACACGTTGAAGTTCCTGCTCAAACCTGCAAGAAATAGAAGTCAAATCTCTTTCAAATCACACTTTAAACTCTTAAAAAATATTTGAACATAATATGAGATGATCACAACATGAATGCCTCTGATCATAGATCTACTGGATAACGGTTGACCTACAGCTAAAAACCAACACCAACATTTCTAAAACAAAATGCCTGGAAAGTGGGGCTCTAATCAAGTTGTTATTGAATAATTTTACAAAAACCTGTATTTAAATGGCTTTTCATTCTTACACACACCAAACTTTTATTTTGGGACTCTTTTAGTGGATGATAATGGAAAATAGGTACTTTACCGTAGAGCTGAATGCCAACTGTTGATTTCTGTATATGGACCTGAGTTATGAAAACAAATCATTTCCAAAAGGAGATTTGGTTGGTGGAATTTGAAGATAAGATTGGTATGATATAGCTTTAAAAATATTACAACTAAACAATATAATCACTGTAGTCAATAACTAGTAGCTTCCAACAATTACTACGAATAAACATCCTCTCTCTGGTTTAACCATGGTAACATACTGTCGTGCTGTCCATCGTACCAGGACATCGTTTTTATAGCAATTAAAAAAGAATTACCAGCAGTGGGAGAACCTCTATATCTTGGTTTTGCTCTTTCAAATTGTTACTTTTTCAGAGTTTAAAAATGTATCGTCAGAAAAAAAAAAAATTGATTTGTTTAGAAAACTTTAAAAACCAGCCTTTGGTTAATAATCTAACCCAGTTTTTCTTTATAACTGTATGAAATGTCTAAAATGGAAACTATATTTACAGATTAAAATAGAATGTAGGCACTTCCAGAATAAAATAAAAATAAAACAATGACGTGCCACTTGCTGTTTTCCGGATAGACTTGAAGTATCTAGATGATGTAAATAGGAAGTGGGAGATTCCAACATAAATAATAGTCATAGAAAAAATAAAACAAAACATAATTGATGTAACACATACGACAAGGATATATAGTTAATTACACCTATCCCAACAAATGGGATTGACAACTTGTCAAGATTTGAACCTATAAACCTAGAGGTACATAACTAAATACCTCAAAATATTTAATCCTTTTGATACCAAACTTGCCTGAAATCATGTTTGCTTCCTTCATACAGAACTGCTTTTTTAAAGAATTCATATTTAATTTAAAAACCTTTCATTGTAATTTTATGAAATATCATTCTTTTGAGATATATAACTAAATGCTTCCTAAATCCTAATTTGTTATTTACAAAATTAATTAAAACAAAACAAAAAAAACAAAAACAAAAAAAACAACCAGAAATAAAACAAAGTATTTGATAGGAAATATAGTCATAAAATTACTGCAACACACTACCAACTTAGCCTTTCACCAGCAATAACAAAAAATTATAATTAGGAGGGATTCAATGAACAAATAAATAAATAAATGCACAGATAAATTCAAACTTATATTTTGAAGCTATTGGAAATCCAAAGAAAAATCAGAGTTTCAAGTAGGATAGATAGATATTGCACTTTATACACGACAATGAAATAGGAAGTGGATTCACGTGAATCCTTGCAGAGATTACAAACACTAACAACATTAAAACCAGCAAAGATAGCCATGCTACACACTCCATACATAACTATGACTACAATTAACAGTGAATATGACTCATACATATTTAGTAGTGATGTCAAAGGGTAGGGGATTGAAGGAAGAGGTATGGGGGCATTCAAGATTAATTTGGTGCTTAAGAATAGCAAATTAAATAAATAAATGATTTTTTTTATGATTAGGCACAAAGCCAATATTTCTGGGGGGGGGGGGAAACAGTGGCAGAGGGGAGATTGCACAGTCAAAGGATGAATAAAGCAAAGTCAAACTTTAAATACAGAATTGAAGATTGAGTCTAATTAGTGATGCTTTTGGTTTCATGCTATACTGTCTCAGCCTTATTTATTGGCTCTAAAAAGGATGAGTTTATGTTATTACGATGATAACAGGAAGGTGAAGGCTTTCATGCATCCACCATGGAAAAACTGAAACAGTTCCAACTGCCTATTGAAATCAAACAACAGGTTTAAATAACAACAGTAATTGTTTCTAACATAGGCACAGGGCCACAAAGTAGTAGGTTAATCGATTAAATCTTTTTCCGCTGATAATTTATTTTATTGAATCCAGAATTTGAACTCAGAATGTAAAGAGTTATTGGCAGAATTTGAACTCAGAATGTAAAGAGTTAGAATGAAGATTGCAAGGCATTGTATCTGATACTCTAATGATTTCCTAACACAGGCACAAGGCCTGAAATTTAAGGGAGAGGAAACAGTCAAGTGCACTGAAACCAGTACATGACTGACTGGTACTATTTATCAATTCTTGGGAGATTAAATATCAAACTGGCCAAAGCAAAATTTGAACTCAGACTGGAAAGAACTGCAATTAAATACCTCACTATTAATTCTCTCAATCTGTAACCCTAATTTCTAGCAGCAGTGATGATGATGATGATGATTTCTAATAAGCAACACCACTCTTTTGGAAGAATAATGATAATAGGTAGCAGCAAGCAAAACTAAATCTGCTCCTTTGGCCAAGTTCCAACAACTTATCATGGCAATTTGCAATGGTTACTGAAAATAGCAAAACAATACAAATAGTTAGTGAAAGCGAAGTCTAAACACCATTTTCAGACTGAACTTGAAAATCTAAAAAATAATTATATCTGAAACAAATCTTATATACAGATATTTCTTGAGTTACAGCAACTTCGGTTACAAAGTTCTCCAAATGGAAATTGTAAAGTACAACCAATAATTTTGAGAGAGTCTCTAATGTACTTTTAAAATCTTTAGTAAAATTAATTTTAAAAACTAAAATCACGATATGTATAAAATATATATATATATTTGATGTGGATTTCTTGTATATCACAGCTGCTATCAAGGTTTTCAGTCAAGCATATTGATCCCAGTGCAGTACATATTTGACTAATCTCTATTTGTCAAATGGCAAAGTTACTTTCTTAATAGAAAGAGATACAACTTGACACTGAAGTGCTGACCAGCAAACAAAAGGTAGAGACAGACAAATACATACACCATTATTCTAAACTGTCTTCCC
Source organism: Octopus bimaculoides (assembly GCF_001194135.2). Taxonomy (NCBI): domain Eukaryota; kingdom Metazoa; phylum Mollusca; class Cephalopoda; order Octopoda; family Octopodidae; genus Octopus; species Octopus bimaculoides. The sequence goes on from NC_068983.1 coordinate 103,296,789, forward strand.
TTACTTGCATCAAATAGAGATTTACACATACATAACTAGTATCTACCTAGATTCCATTTACACAAGGCTACAGCAGAGACTTGCCTAAAGTGCTGCACATTAGAACTAAACCTGAACCATGTGGTTGTGAACTGAACTTACTAACCACATAGCTATGCTTGCTCTTATTAGAGAAATTATGGTATGCTGTGTGCATGTGTGTGTATGATTACAGTTGTTTTCAACCAAATGAACTTTCCCATTTATTTGTGAAAATCATTTCAATTTGCAGAGATATCCTACCCATGCTAACTAGGAACTAGGTAGAAGCCAGACAACTGATGCGACAAGCTACGAAAAATACTATAATAGTTATTCTGACATGTATTCTTTGTATTAAAATGTCAATAATAATTGGTTTAATTAGCAACCATAAAAACCTTTATGTTTTACATTTTTTATTTTCTTAAAAAAAAAAAAAAGGAAGGATATTATCATTAGTACTGGCAGATCACTGAAGACTACGTTTTTTGAAATTATGAGAGCCTTTCATCCTTTCATGAGCAAGATAATACCAGTAATATACTGTTCTCAAAAGCCGATTTCCCAATAAATCAACCATACACTTTCACAAAAATTAACTTGGTGAATCGATATTTTTTTACCTCACATTAAGGTAGTGAGCTGGCAGAATCATTAGCATGCCAAGCAAAACGCTTAGCAGCTTTTTGTTCATCTTTATGTTCTGAGTTCAAATTCTGCCACGATCAGCTTTGCTCTTCCTCCTTTCAGAGTCAATAAATTAAGTACCAGTTGAGTACTGGAGTAGATGTAATTGGCTTACCCCCACTCCAAGCTTGTTGGCCTTGTGCCAAAATGTGAAACCAATATTCTTACTTCATATTTATAAGAGAAATTAAAAAACATAAAAAAAAAAGCTTTTGTTTGGATTATTTATATAAAAAGTCCCACAAGTACCAGTGAAATGAAATACACAGTACATGGAGGAAACTGGTGGTGGTGGTGAGGAGCTTACTATTGAAACTTATGATGACCTATTTTCACATGAAAAATTTTGAGCATAAAGGCATTCATGAAAGGTAAAGTTTAACAATATTCAAATTTGAATATGCTATCTATATTCACACAGACACAACACATACACCTGTATGTCTATTTATGAAAGCTGTTTACTTAGTTTCAAGACAGACCTTTAGTCTCATCAACTTTGACTCCAGGACTTTTACATATATGGAAAGTGTGCTGACAAGACACCTGGGTTTCAGTAAAATCCTACACAACATTCACTGACTGCACTCTGATCATTCTGCCTGTCACAAAAGAACTTTAGAGAAACCAACACAAGCAATGTCATAGTTTACACTAGATAGGAGATAGGATTTAAAGAGTGTTTAAGTGCATGCTCAAAGTCAAGTTTAGGAAAGAGAAATAGGTATAAAACAAAAACAACTAATATCTTCATGGATATTTACTTATACACCAGGAATGACAAGATTAGCTTATTCCAAAAGCCACATGCAATAAACATTAGATGGGAGCTGAAAAGCTTTACATAAAAACATTTCTATTGTTACATGCATATCTTATGACAAAAATTGTAAATACTTTTCAATACAAGTGAGTATGCATACATATATATATCATCATCATCATTGTCGTTTAATGTCCGCTTTCCATGCTAGCATAGGTTGGACGGATTGACTGAGGACTGGTGAAACAAGATGGCTACACCAGGCTCCAATCTGATTTGGCAGAGTTTCTACAGCTGGATGCCCTTCCTAACGCCAACCACTCCGAGAGTGTAGTGGGTGCTTTTATGTGCCACCAGCATGAAGGCCAGTCAGGCGGTACTGGCAACAGCCACGCTCAAAATAGTGTATTTTATGTGCCACCCGCACAAGAGCATATATATATATATATGTATTTATTTTCAAAATGTAATCACATGTGAATCATTGGCAATTTTCTTCCTCCGTCTTCCCTTCTATTGAACTTTCCTCTGTTTCCAAAGAAGAGCGTCAGCTTGAAACATTAAGCCATCTTTCTTTCCTTCCCTGAGCGTCTGCTAATACTTT
>NC_068983.1:103298873-103307177 GCF_001194135.2 Octopus bimaculoides
TATATATATATATATATATATATATATATATATATATATAACATGCTTTATATATATATAACATGATTTCAGGTGTATGCTAATTCCAGAAAACTCAAATGCAGAATAGAATGTTTTATAGATCTTCACTGTACTATTCATTAACAGTTGGATTTGGACAATGTCATTCCACTCAGCATTTCTAGGCTTTTAGGCAAGTCTGATATTACATATCCCAATACATCTTTGATGATAAGTATATACTTGTTATGTAAACATATGGTATGAATTTAAAAAAAATATCTGTAATGAGTCTCTTACATAATTTTTACACTAAATTTAATGCTGAAAAGAAATTGGTACACTATGAGTTAAGATTAAACTACTCAAGAACAATATTGTGAATCAAAGCTTTCAATTTGATTGCACTGGATATATATATGCATACCACAGATCTAGTAGTGGTTCTCAACCAGGGTCCATATAAGATTTTGTTGTTAAAATTTATGTGAATAAACTGGTTATTCAAACTGTTAGAAATATCAGTCAAATTTGCCCCAAATCACACTATATTGTCTTAAAAAAGGAAGAAAACAATATTTGGTTGTAGATACATTATGTCTAAATAAAAGACAGGATGCTGATGCTCACAGCCAGAATTTTGATCATAGGTCTAGGATCTTTTTTAAAACGGGGGCCACATTTTTCAATAATGTTTTACGTAGTGTTTTTGGTAGCGAAAGACTTTCAAACTTCGTATACTTATCTATTTTGTGTTATAGAACAGAAAAATATTTTTGTATTCAAATTTATATCATGTAAAAAATTGTCTTATTTCGATAATTTCAACCAATCACCGACAAGTATTCAGTTGTTTACATTTACTCCTTTGGTTGATTAAGCCATAGCTTCGTTTTATTTGCTTTTTTCATTTTCTTTTTTTTTCTTCGTTTTATTTGCTTTTTTCTTTTTAATTTTGCTGTTTTACCCTAACCTTATCACCGATAGAATTGTTTCAGAATCGTTTGTTTATGTAGTCGGCACTTACTGTATATCGGCTGAATGGACGTCAGTGATTGGTTGAAATTACAGAAATACGACAACTTTAACATGGAATAACTTAGGGATTTCTTTTTTTTTTTAAGAAGACTAAGAGAAAAAGATGTTTTATATGACACATTCTACCAGTGTTCCAAGTTTCAAAGTGTTTCGTTAATGAAAAATGTGGCCCCCCGTTTTAAAAAAGATCCTAGGTCTATTCAATTCAGAGTGAATCCAAGGTTAAGCCACAATCTATCCACAATTCATCTATAAATAAAGTCTACCTTTCTTCCAAAAGCTGATTATAGTTCATAGATGTTCAACGCTTCTTGGGATTATTTTATCTGTCCCTATTATATCTCTAGTTGTTTGCTTTCTTATCTTCCTCCAATTCTTCTAAACAATTACTGCAGCTATCATTATCAGTAAGGTTCAATAGGCAACCAAAGAGACCTTGAAAAGTACATGAAGACAATCAGAAGTCACTTTGTACCAACCAAATGAACACAAGAGAAAATTACTCAGATTTCAAATAATAGCCCTAAATTTCCTGCATCTCTTTCTATTAAGTGGATCTGGGTTTTTTTTTATCTTGCTTTAGCAGAACATCTGACAAGGGAAAGGGAGGTGATGATGGCAGTGGTATTGTCAGAATGAAATTGTTTCTCTATAGTTACATTGGCAATCATCTATTAGCATGTGAAGGTAATTGTCTTTAAAAACAACTTATAAATTATGGCTGCTGATAGATGAGAGGGAGTAATATGTATGAACATAAGGGAATGTTGAGTGTGACCTTGGACCTACTTGATAAACATGGGTACTTGTGGTGCACACAACAACAAGCTATAAATACCACCAGAGAATTTAAAATTACCAAAAGAAACTACTACAATTGATAGCAAGGGAATGGAGAGAGAGGATGATGATGATGATCTACATATTTGGTTTCAAATTTTGGTACAAGCCAGCAATTTTGGGGGAGGGGACTAGTCAATTACTTTGACCCCAGTGTACAACTGGTACTTGTTTTATTGACTCCAAAAGATGAAAAGCAAAGTCAACTTCAGTGGAATTTGAACTCAGAATGTAAAGATGGACAAAATGCCACTAAGCATTTTGCCCAGCATGCTAACAATTCTGCCTGCTTGCCACCTGATGATGATCGCAACATGAAAAAAAAACAATAACAAAATTTGCATGTATGAAGCTGTAAAAGACAATTAAAAAAGGGAAAATGCCAAAATGCTTAATCTTATTTTGTGACAGAAACATCATTAAACTATGATCTATCAAGCTCCTATGATAATGCAGTGTGTGAGCTAATGACTTAATAGTTCAAGCGAAATCTTATCTTAGCAAAAAACCTTAACAAGAATAATTGTAGGAGAGGGGACAAAATTACACAGAACTGGAAACTGGTACAAACAAACCTGAGCAACGTTACCAACATCCTTCATGAATTACAAAGAAAATATCTGCTATGTAAGCATTATATTAAAAGTAATTTGTGAAAAGCTCTTATTGATAAATGTGAATCATGTGAACACTTTAAAAAGAAAGATACAAAAAAACATTTTTAAGAGAAATTTTTGAATTGTCTTATACACTAATTAGAATCTAGTGGAGCACCAAGTAATGGCAGGTGAGTGGGATTTAGTTTCATTGAGTGTAAGGGGAAGAAATGATTTAGTAGTAAAGCCAGTTGCATTTTAATCTCTGTGGGAGGGCAGTCAGGAGGTAACTAATTAACAAGTGACACAGACACTCAAGGGTGTCATGTTCAGTCAAACAATTTAGTTTTTGATCTCGGACCTGGCAGTAACTGGCATCTACTACAGAACTTGAAGATGTTTGAATTGGCTAGCCTTCTGCAACTGAGTACAATTCATTAAAAATATGAATATAAACAAATGGGAAGAAAATCTCCAGTTTTGTGGGGTGAGATCTGAATTAAAGCAAACATGATCCCCTTACATTAAATGAATGATAAATATTGATTGATTAAATTAGCATAAGATCACAAATTTTGGGGGGGAGGAGGAATTTTACCCTAACTACATGCTTAAAAGTTATTTTATGTATTTAGTTAATGCTCCTAAAATACAAAATTTAAGCAATTTTCACTTATTTGCTAAAACACTAAGGGATCATCCACAAGGCTGACAGTAAATATAGTATATATTTTATCAACTTGGAATAACTGATGGCAAAATAACCCTGGCAGAAAATTGAATCAGGATACAGAGAGAGACAAACTAAAATATTCTAAACTATTTACCATACTTATTTGTATCTAATATGTATATATTATTTTTAAACCAAGAAATTAGGGGTACACTTCATACATAAGAATTAAATTCTATTGATTTAAAAAAAAATTGTTGTTCCTTAGATCTAAATTTACACAATTTATGCCTCACAAACTTATATATGAAACACTGAATGGAGTAGTATGAAATGTGCTTTCACTTTCTGACAATCTAAAATGCTGTTTAAATGAATTAAGATCTTGATTGGAAAAAAAGTTGAGTTTCAGAATTAAGCAGACACACAACTTTAAAAAATTGTTTTTCACCTCACTAATAAAATCTTGAAAAAGAGAGATTTAGAGAAAAATCTTGTATTTAAATTAACCTTTTTTTTTTTTTACTGAAATCCCTAGACACGATTGGACAACATGAGACTGTCCAATGGAATTATTGCTATCAAACCTTAAGTATGGAAAACTAGATCATAATACTTGTATAACAGAAATATGTAAATAAATACTTTCAATATCTGAAAATGAACACAGAATGAAACATTTCTTGTTTTTAAATACTTTAATTAGAATGTAAATACTTTCATTATCGAAAATACTGCTTTAACTAATTAATGTGAAGATTTAATTAATAAATAATCAATAAGGATAATACATAAATACTGTTATTATTGAAATGTGAACATAAACTGAAATAAATAAATACATCTGTTCCTGAAATACTGTAATTACTCAATGTAAAGATGAAATAAATAAGTAATCAATAGCCGAAATACAAATGAAAAGTCATTGTTGGAGTTGAAGACCTTGATTTTTTATAATAAACATATTTAACCCTTAAGCATTCAGATTACTCTGTCCAATGTAATGTTTATTTATTCACATTGTTTTGAATTAATTGGGCATTATCTTGTAGATATGAGATTTCAATGATGTTATTGTATATTTAAAAAATGACATTGTAGGGTAGTTGAGAAATGCCAGATCTGGCCAGTTTGAACATAAAACTGATATTTGGGCTGGATATGGCTGATTTAAATGCTAAAGCATTAGAAGAAGGATTCACTAATGAAAATGTTTACATTCTGGGGCGACTTTTATATTTCTACATATGGAAGGTTGAGGCAACAATTCCACAACAGACACTGCTATCTACTTGTACTAATTTTTATAACGTCTTCAAATTCTGCAGGGACTTTTGCAGCGTGAGTTTCTCTATAAAGCAATGACTCCACCCAACATTGGCCTTAAAGTTGTCAGCATTGTTTAGGAGTGTGAGTTTAGTAATATGATGTGGCCTAGCTTAGTAGTATGGTTGTTCTCATCTTTTTCACAATTTCCAGTACCTAGGTAATGTATACCAACTGTACTAACTCCAAAACTGACCATCCAGCATTCTTTCACTGAGTTAACCAGCTCTTCTTCTAACTTAAATTTGCAGAACCCACATCATTTGCCTTCATTAACTCTGGCATGGATCTTTTTATTTTGGAGCTAGAGTCAGATACTGAACTCAATATACAAAATGATAACCAGCCACCTAGTTTCCACTTTCCTTTCCATATAGGTAAGACTGCCCTCAATTTCTCTACATGTGACTATGAGCTTCACTTACATAGCATGGTCAAGAATGACTGTGATGTCCACATGTTTATATTATAATCCTTCATTCAACAGGTGACATTTCAGTGTTTCACTGTTTGCCATGTGTTCTATATGAACCAATAAGAAACAAGTAACACATCAGGCATTTTTTAATGTCTATCACAATACTGACTGTGGGATTTCTGTTATGTTAACATTACAGGTAAAAGTCCAAAAGTTACTTTTGAATTTGCATATTTTTTTCATGTGGGATGTGTGAACTTTCTGGGCGTATTATATACAGTAACCTGATTAAATTCGATTTTAAATATATAAAAAAAAAGTTTTAAAAAACCCTGCATTTTATATATGTGGGATATTTTTTTTGAAATTTCATTACCCATAATTAGGTGCATATTATGCACTAATGCAAACTATTTATGAATAAATATGGTTTCCCAACACTCTGCTACACTGGAAACTCAAGCACCTTTTACTGAAGGTGGGTTGAATAAGAAAAAAAGAATTAATGATGTAACAAAATGGAAAATATAAACAAGAATTTGAATGGTTACAGAGACATGACGGTGAATTCTTGACCCCATATTTCAGAATTAAAATTTCGAACTACTAAAACATGCTTCCCTCTGCCTAAGCAACAACAAAGTCCAATCCTACTTTCAGAATTAAGTTGGTAACAGTAAAAAGGACAGTCAGCTGTAAAAAATGCACACACACGTAAAAACACATGCTCCAACAGGATGTAAATGCCACCTCCACATATGAACAAATAATAAATAGATGTAAAACAGCAATACACACACTCCAGTTGAGTCACAAGTGAAATATACAGAATGTTACATTAATACAACAGGTGAAACTGAAGACAGGTAAGGATGAATGCAAGTCTGACAAGAAACAGCCTTCTGTCAATGTAACTGAAGTCCTATGTTATTTACAGCTTTAAGTTAACTATAAAGCTAGTTTAAACATCATTGAATAGAACAAGATATGTAACAGATCACTTTGAAAAGAAATGAACGTCTCAACTTCCTTTTATTTATCATTATCATCATGGAAAATGGTAAGCTGTGACATTCATTTCTTTCTGAATTGTTTGATTCTGTGTTACTATCTTATATTCAATGTTGTTTGAACTAACTTATTTTCCTTATACCTTAATAATAAATAGAACCTTTGCACAGAATCAAAAGAATTAAACTTTTCAAAATGTAAAACAATTCTTCAGTGTAGAAAAACTAAAATGGTACTAATATCATCCTCATCATTTAACTGCTGGCATGGGTTGGACAGGATCTGATGGGTCCAAGGACTGCATCATGCTCTAATGTTTGTTTTGGTATGGTTTCTATAGCTGGATGCCCTTCTTAATAACAACCACTTTACAGTGTGCACTGGGTGCTTTTCTCGTGTCATTGGCACCAATGAAGTTGCCATAAAGCTTACAAACCTACAAAACTCTGCCAGCAGATGATGGCTGAATATTAATTATTGACATAAGTACTATATGTATCTTGTTGTGTCTTTAATTATTATGGAATAATACATCTAAATTTCATTGTAGATTAAGGTGCATGGCTTTTGGAAGGTTATTTATAGTTTAGAAAGTAAATTATATCAAACATAAAAGTCAGCAGAGTTCTAGAAGATAAAATATTCTTATGGAATGGAGGAATTTCAATAACTTATATTCTACCAATCTGACAATCACTTGGATGTGATTTTAAACAGAAATAGTAAAAATACATAAATGTAGTATATTTTGTTTAAATATGAATGGAACTATTTAAAAAAGTAAATAAAACTAATCAAGTGAAATAATATTCATGTAATTCAAGTGGCTTAACATGCATATCTCAGTTAAGTCTTCATATCACAATGCATGTGCAGAAATGAATGTCAATAATGACCTGTACAAATAGAAACAAGACGCTTTTGCATGCCTGAGCAAAAGAATACACACACACACTTAAAGTATGTACCTAGTTATGCATGTAACATACACTTATACACGCACATATAAATAAATACATATACATCAGTAACAAAAATAGATATCTTGGTAACAGTTTAAAAACATACAAACAACACATATACATAGCTTTTCTTGCAATCTGTTATCTGACAATATTCCTTGCTTATATTTAGATTAAATCTTCAAAAGATAATTCTCAACAAACACAGACACCAAAGTAAAAATCTAAAACTAAAAATGGAAAGAAAAAAAAAACCTACAAATCTTTACCAACTAACTCATTTGATGATATCTCAATTTGATAACAAGCAATGTTATTATGGTAGGACTATCATCACTTCCATCTTGATAGCAGATACATCAAGATGGTTTCTGCACAAATTTAAATGCTCAATGGAGATTTTATTTTATTTTATTTTTTTAGAAATTAAACAATTTTTAAGCATTTAATATTTTTATTTAAACTTTTCTAAATTTCATTTATGGCATTACAATAGAGAAACACAAAACAAATAGGAAATGTAGAAGAGTTGTAATAATTGGGTTGGCAGGAATAAGCTAAATATGGTCTTTTGGTTTTTGCAACATGAAATTTGGAGAAATGAATAAGAGGCAGGATAACTTTTTACATAAGGATAGGACCAGAAATTTGGGACAACCCTAGTATTATTTTGACCTAGGTGGAATTTGAACTCAGCAAATCATTTTATCTGATGCTCTAACAATACTGCCAATCCATTTTCTTTCAGAGATGTAATAGTGCCGATGCTTGGTAAATAATTGGTTGAAAGAGAAAGTACTTCATTCCTTTAGAATTTAGATTACTTATTCACATTGCATTATTTCGTAACATTGAGATTTTGATGATGCAGCTGCTTATTTTTAAAATGACATTGTAGGGTAGGTGTGAGAGGTCATATCTGGTTGGTTTGAATGCTAAAGGGTCAAGCTGATAATTCAGGAAATGTGGTCCAAAAAGGACCTGGAGGGAAACATGCAGGTAAAACAGGTCTAAGAATTTTTGTTCTCTAACAGATGAAATCACAAAGCATTAAGATATATGAAGAAATACAGCACTGTGGGACAATAAAAAGAAGACTATGCCAGCAAAGGAGAAATAAATGCCAATATGATGATTATGATGATGATTTAGTTTTTCTTTCATCTCAGGTAAATAATTAAGCAATTTTAGGAAGGTAGTGAGGGGGATTAAATAAATGAATAAAAATAAAGTTTAATTAAATGCTGATTGTAAAGAAAGCTAATGAATAGCTAGTAGAAAGGGGAATAGAACATTGGCACATAATGAATAGTTGAGTGCTTCTGACAGTAGAGGTAATTCCTTCATTTACGAAGGCCACACGAGTCATGATCAACCAAGGAATAATAATATAGAAAGGAAACTATATATATATATATATATATATATATATATATATAT
>NC_068983.1:103307187-103313079 GCF_001194135.2 Octopus bimaculoides
TATATATATATATATATATATATATATATGTACACACACATACACAAATAAAACTATATAAATAGACACAAAAATATATGTATGTACGTGCATGTTTATGTGTATGAGTGCACACACACACCTTAGCTCTACTGTACTTTGGCTTTAGAAGAATTAACGTAATTTGTCTGTTTTGTTTTTATATTTTTCTAATGAGGGTTGAAAAAAAAAAATGATTTTTTTTTATAATAAAAACTCAAAGATAGATACAAATAAACAACCTAAACAATTAAAAAGCAAGTGTAAAAAAAAAACATTATGCAAGGTAGGAACAAGGGGAAAAAACTTTATACAATTTATACAAAAAATAGGTAATCATAACTATCCAGGTTCAAATTGATATAGCATACATACACACATATTTCAAGTGTACTGACTGAAAAATGCAGAAGGATGGAAAAGATGGAGGGGTGGGGGGGAATTCTAAATATTTTGAAGAGAGCATAATGCTAAAAAAGTTTCAGGTCAGAGAAATCTGGAAATTAGCCAGATGCTTTACTGCAACTATAGTACTTAAGACTGGTTTGGTTGAGTTGTAGAAAACAAGGGAAAGAATAACAGTTTAAAATATAAGCTGCAATGAATTGGCCAAGATCTTAGCGTTATAACATCTTTCAAGTGAAGTCAACAATTTTTTTCTTTTTTTTTTTTAAGAGATAGAAAATTTATATTATCAGTTTAGAAGTGCAGACATTTGAGAAAAGAAAATTAAAATTTATCTATACTATTACATAATAAATGATTTGCTACATTCCAATCAAACCAAAGATTACACACATATACACACAGAGAGATAGAGGCAAGCCATGTGGGTGAGATAGAGAAGTTTGCTTTAGGTTCAATCCCGCTGTGTGGCATTTTGTGCACATGTCCTCTATCATCCCTAAACATACGCGTAGATTTGCCAGACAGAGACTGGAAGAAACTCAGTGTGTTTGTGGGTGCATGCATGCATGCACGTGCACACACACTAATATGTGTATGTATTTACATTTGCGGGAGGCGCAATGGCCCAGTGGTTAGGGCAGCGGACTTGCGGTTTCGATTCCCAGACCAGGCATTGTGAGTGTTTATTGAGCGAAAACACCTAAAGCTCCGCGAAGCTCTGGCAGGGGAAGGTGACGAACCCTGCTGTACTCTTTCACCACAACTTTCTCTCACTCTTACTTCCTGTTTCTGTTGTGCTTGTAATTCAAAGGGTCAGCCTTGTCACACTGTGTCACGCTGAATATCCCCGAGAACTACATTAATGGTACACGTATCTGTGGAGTGCTCAGCCACTTGCACGTTAATTTCATGAGCAGGCTGTTCCGTTGATCGTATCAACTGGAACCCTCGACGTCGTAAGCGAAGGAGTGCCAACAACAACAATTTACATTTGCACTTGCTTCTAAGAAGGTTGCAACCTACAAGTGATGATGTCCAGCAAATTGTCTGCTTGTTTTGTAACTTTGAAGCTGTAAGGAAAAAGAGATCCCTCATTTGTAAAACAGGCAAGGGCTTGTGACAAGAAGGGCATCTGACTATAAAACAATGCATTGATAGCATTCATTTAACCCATGCTAGCAAAGAAAAAGAGACATAAAATAGATGTATGATATATAGCTATAGAATGAAAATCCCTCTCATTCACCCTGTCCCTTCACATGGTTCATCTTTGTAATTAATTTTATTTCTTTATTACTGTCTATATTTGTAGCACCTGCGTATATAAATACACACATGCACATACGTAAGTAAGATATTCCCAGTAACATACTAATACATGCACATATTACCAACAGTTGTAGAGTTATTGAACTTGTATGGATTTTCTGTTCTTACTATAAGAGACAACCATCTTGGAATCTACTCTTCATTTGTCAATCTGCAGATTCACATTCAAATAGTTTTGAGAGATAAAAGAAGTTATCATCATTATTATAATGAATAATCCACAAGAATTATGGGAATGAAGGGACGAATATCTATAAAATTACAGGATTTATAATGAGAGTAAAACTTTGTTATCTTTAATTCTTAGCAGCTTGAATCCAGTCTTTTAAAAGTTATCAACTGCAAAAGTTTAGTATTTTGTTATTAGAGAAGTTCTTAAATATACTAGTTGGCCAAAATAAATTGCCAAGCTAGTATGATTCAGTGTAAACTATAGTTATAATTTGAAGCCAAGGATGATCTAGGAGCAGTGGTACACTTATATTCTTTCCAAAATTCGGCAGCACACCTGAATTAAAAATATAACTAAAGGTATAGGGAAAAAAATTATATTTAGGTTACACTGCAGTACACCTAACATCGTCTCATAGTACACCAGTGTGCCACAGCATACCAGTTGCGGAACACTGATCTAGAGCACAGAGAGCAGGAATAAATGTAAGGCATCGTATTCAATGCTCCAATGATTGCCAATTGACTGCCTTATCATTTTAGTTTACAGTGACGTTATTATCATTATTACACCAGCAGTTATTGTAGAGACTGCATTGCTACACTACCATTGGTTTCACCCTCTTACTTAACAGGTATGTATTACTATTCAGTATATAAAGTTATGGAACTCGTAACTCTTCACACACACACTTATCTCTGTATTCATTTCAAATATATACTAGGAGCCCTTTTGATAAGCAAAACTATCAGAGTACATGCTTTCTGATGACTGGTGAAATAGCCACAAAATATTCTGTAAAGATAATCTCAACTATTTTTTTATGTATCTACAGAACACTCAATCATATTTACATTGTTTAGATTTGCAGAGTGAGGCTTTTTGTTTTTAAGAAAAACTATGTGTGTGTATGTATCAAATTTTCTGATGTATGTTGTATTGTGCATAAATATTTTTAAATTAAGAAGTGGCTGTGTGGTAAGAAGCTTGCTTCCTAACCACATCGATCCCGGTTCAGTCCCACTGTGTGGCATCTTGGGCGGTGTCTTCTGCTATAACCTCAGGCTGACCAAAGCTTTGTGAGTGAATTTGGTAGACGGAAACTGAAAAAAAACCTGTTGTATGTGTGTGTGTGTGTGTGTGTGTGTGTGTGTGTGTGTGTGTGTGTGTGTGTGTGTTTGTCTCCCCACCATCACTTAACTGAAGTTGGTGTGTTTTACATCCCTGTAACTTAGTGGTTCAACAAAAAAGACCGCTAGAATAAGTACTAGGTTTACAAAGAATAAGTCCTGAAGTTGATTTCTTCGACTAAAGGCAGTGCTCCAGTATGATTGCAGTCAAATGATTGAAACATGTAAAAGAATTTAAAAAAACCCACCAATGAATGCATAGTATGTGTCTGCTGATAATTTGTCAAATAACCACAAAAAGGTTAGTAAAAACAATCCCAATTATTATTATATATTTCTTTTTTTGTATGGAGAAAACACCTAAATATGGATTTAAATTGTTTTTACATTTTCACAGCAAGGTTACAAAATTTTTTTTAAACATTAGCGCATATATATATATATATATATATATATATATATATGGAATAATTACTCTGAAGCTTTGTGGAGAATATATTGTATAAAGGATTGTAAGGCCAGAAGAATGCGAAGTAAATGCAAGGCAAATCCCAAAAAACAAATATATGAATTAATGAAGACTTACCTTGCATTCAAAATTTAGGGGTTATGACCCCAGTTTCAAGAAACTGATGTATGTTGCTGATGTGCGTGTGTGTGAGCATGTGTGGAGCAGACATACATGGAAAGGTGTTGCTATAGCAACCAGTTAGCTTCCTGTAACTGTCTTCTGTATGTTGAGATACTGCATACCAGTCCTTCCCTGAGAAAAGTTCTGTCTAAGAACAACACCTCTCACTACTCTGAGGAGTACACATTATCAAACTGCCCCATAAACGACCCTGAATTGTGCCAGAGGACCTATGTTGTATACGAGATCACCAGTGGCATATATGCATAAAGGAACACATGCAGGTAGACTCTTCTGTGAAGAAACATCTACGGAAATGCCAGACCCGTGAATTCACAGTGTACGTCAGGGTAACACAGCAGAACAGGGGTAACCTGAGCATCTCTGAGGCCATCCTTATACACCAAAGAAAACCAAATATCAACAGTAGTAGAGAGTTACAGGAAGCTAGCTGGTTGACGACCGCACCACACATGCACATCAGCAACATTCGTTAGTTTCTTGAAAATGGGGTCATAACCCTGAAATATTGAATGCAAGGTAAGTCTACATTAATTCATATATTTGTTTTCTTGGGATTTGCCTTGCATTTATTTCATTGTTCTAGTCTTACCCGATATATATATATATGTATATTTGTTAGACAGACATATCTGACTTAGACAGAGCTGTACTACGACCTTATGTATTTTTATTTGCAAAGAAGAGAAAAGAAGAAAGATCTTGATATCATCAAACTGGCCCGAATACTTGGAACAAAGTAAACTCAACTATAAGCACCTAATGATGATGATTTAAGTCTGCTATCCAAGAACAGATACACTTAATCAATCCAATGAGCTTCTCCACAGTTCATTTACTTGATTCCATTCACACTGCTCAGATGAATCTGAGGCTATGTTAGAAGATATCGAAAGTGCTACATAGTGGGATTGAAACCAGACCAACAGAACTGCAGAATGAACTTGTTTATCACACATTGCCTATATCCATAGCTGTGTGAATGTGTGGCATATCTCCCACATACCCAAATAATTGATATTTTCTCTACATTTTCCATGATTTTACTGTTTGTGTTAGTTTAGGGGCATTTTGCTCATTTGAATTTAGCATGGTAACTTTTATTTTGTCAAAATGATATATTATGGTTTTGGAAAAAACACTTTCCTTTCTCCTCCTCTTTTTATAATCTTGAATTTGAAATCTAATCATATTGCTTTACTCTTACATGACATGATGGAATAACAAGATTACTGAAATAACTTTGAAAAAAAAAAAAAATCCCTTTTGGAAATTATCAACTAGCTATGCACAGGTAGTACGATGGAACCAGAAACAAAGTAACCACTCTCCTGTACCGATACCATGATAAAATGCACTCAGTACATCCTGTAAAATTACTGGGTGAACAGACAGGGATAATATAGGGAAGAGAGAACATTTTAGTTCTGATGTGGACATGACAACCTGCTGGTGCCATAATAAGGTACATGTTGAACATTCTGAAAGGTGGTCAATAGTTTTTTGAAGGACATCTAGCCATAGAAACATGTCAAAAATGGAATGAATGTATAAGTGAGATATAGTCCTCTAACCAGCCAAGGAGAGCAGTGATCCTAAATAATAACTGACTCAGATCAAGGTATCCAGCCAATCTATAGCAGCTTGGAAAGTAGATATCATGATGATGGTGATCTAGGCAAGGGTTTGGGAATATTTAGTGATACTTCGACATACACACATTTATTTTTAAAGTATTTGTTCCATTGTTCTTTAGGAGTAAATAAAAATAGAAGTTTAGAAAAAGAAGAAAGCAGGAAAATACATGAATGCTTTTCTATATTTGAGAATCTATGAATGTGTTTTAATAGCAAGTAGAGTTAGGTAACAAACAGATTAAAAGTGTCAAAGGAAAAAAAATAGATTAGATGAGATAATAACAGATGGCTCTTAATTTTGAAAAATAAGACTTACATAACTCTTTTACCAAGAAATCAATAAGAATAACTTAAATTATAAAATAAGGAAGACAGTAATAATATATCATTGATATGATGTATCATTACTTACTTAAGTGACATTGTGATTGAAGAAAATAGAAAATGAAGCAAAAATATATCAGCATAGTCTCCTACAGAGTTTTTCACATGTGGGAAGAGAGGAAGAGAGAGAGAGAGAGAGAGAGAGAGAGAGAGAGAGAGAGA
>NC_068983.1:103313144-103316304 GCF_001194135.2 Octopus bimaculoides
GTGTGTGTGTGTGTGTGTGTGTGTGTGTGTGTGTGTGCGTGCGTGCGTGCGTGCGTGCGTGTGTGTGTGTGTGTGTGTGTACACATATGCATGCACACATATCTGTTGCCCGTCTTCCTCATTAGTTCTCATTACACTCAAGCTAGCAATAGTTAGATTATTCTGAAAATTTGGATATTTTGCATGAATTCTCGAGGCTGGTAGTTTTTGCAATCTAAACAACTTTCCTTGCGTAAAGCTGGAAGGGTTAATAAATAAATTCTGGTCAATAGACAAGTGATATTGTTTCATGTACTAAAAGCTGGATTTGAAAACTCATCAGAATCATTTGGTCAATAGATTAATACATAAAATGTAATGAAATCCAGAAAATTCTTAAATAAATGAAAAATTACAGGTAGCAGGAGTGGGAGTGAATTGGCTTAGTGTTTACCCACTTAGTACTGTTATGTTCAAGCACTGTCAAAATACTTATCTAAATTATATTAACATTGTACTAGGTATATTAGTACTACAAAGATGTGACTGTGGTAAGAAGTTTGCTTCCCAGCCACATGGTTCTGGGTTCAGTCTCTGAGTGTGGCACCTAGGGCAAGTGTCTTTGGAAACTGAAATGAGCCCATGTATCTGTAGGCACTACTGGTGTATTACCTAACTATGTATAGGCCTTGTTATAAGGTTAACAGTAGTTGGTAATTTAAATGGTAAATTGTGGTTTAATATAGTCAGATAAGAAATGGAGCAACAATTAACAATTAGAAGTTGATCACTAGTATTAAATAGTCATAGTTTAATTATATTTAAAATAACATTTACAGCTATTTCAGTTTGTTATTTTTGAGGTAAATTTGCATTTATTTCGTTCCATGTAACAAACATCACCAAATCATTCTGATGATGTTTCTTACATGGAATGCGATAAATGCAAATTTACCTAAAAAATAACAAACTGAAACAGCTGTAAATGTTATTTTAGATATAATTAAACTATGACCATTTAATACCAATGATCACCTTCTAATTGTTAATTGTTGCTCCATTTCTTTTCTTATCTGTGTGTGTGTATATATATATATATATATATATATATATATATATATATATATATATATATATATATATATATATGCAGGTGTATGTTTGTGTTACTGTCATGCAAGCAGTAGCTTACATTTCGGATATTCTGTGAAAACATGTCTGATTATTGGGAAATATAATACTTTACTTGGAAACAGGTGAGGGTTGGTGATATGAAAGACATTTGGTTGTAGAAAATCTGCCTCAACACATTCTGTCCAATCCATGCAAGAATGGAATAGTGGATATTAAAAAACGGTGATGATATGTGTGTGTGTTAGTCAGGAGAAAAGTGGTATCCATGACTCCTTAAAGGTATCCTCAAACTGGAAACCAGGGCCCCGAATGCTTGCAATAGAGTGGGCTTCACTAAAGGTAGTCAAGGTACAAAGTAGTGGTTTTAAATCAGGCAATTGGTGAAGTCTACAACCTAGGTGGGCCATGGTAGGATTTGAACTCAGAATGCAAAGAGTCAGAACAGATACAACAAGGCATCCGATCAACCACTTTGGACTGGCATTTAAAAAAAACTAATTTTTTTTATAACTCTGAAAGGATGAAAAGTTGACCTCATCAGAATTTGAACTCAGAATGTTGGAACAAACACTATAAGCATTCTGTCCAAGGCTTTAACAAAGCTGCCAAGACTAAGACTCTGTAATAATTATATCAGTACCATAGTGATACACATATATCCACATGCATATATATACACAAACATACATATACTGTATGTGTGTATATATATATATACACACACACACACACACACACACACACACACACATATATGTAGATGCACATGCATACACACACGTGACATTAGTTACGTTGGTACTACAGTCACGTAACACTGCAGCAATAGCTATCTAGTACTGCAATCATCAAATGCTGTAATAGCACCTCTCTACTAATGCAATGATATAATGCACTAATGGTACTGCAATGATACAAACACAACCCTGAGTTATTAATGAATAAAATACATAATCCTTTACTTGCTTCAGTCACTGGACAGTGGGCATATAGGGACACTGCTTTGAAGGGTGTTTTTTAAAAAAAATTTTTTAACTCAAACAAATCAACCTCAGTATTTATTTTTGTAAAGTCTGGCACTTATTCTATTGGTCTCTATGGCCAAACTGCTAAGTTAAGGGGGTTTAAAACAATATTGGTTGCCAACTGGTGATGGGGGAGAAACACACACACAGACGTGACAGGCTTCATTCAGTTTCTGCCCACCAAATCCATTCACAAAGCTTTGGTTGGCTCGAGACTGTAGTAGGAAATACTTGCCAAGATATCACAGTGGGACTGAACCCAAAATCATGCGGTTGGGAAACCGACTTATTACCACACATCCACACTTGCACCTATTTTCCTTAACCAATATTGATGTGTGGTAAATGCAGTACAGTGACATATAAAAATAGTTACATTAGTACTATATGTATCCAGTCAAATTGAATCAGATGAAGAAGAGACTGGATTTGCCATGTCCATGTCTTTCTCAAAATTGCCGGTGAAAATGAAATAGGAACATGCCTCTACATGGTTGTTAGATCAGCTAGAAATAGCAGCTCACTACAGTATCTTGAAAAGATGGACAGATACTTTGGATAATGTGTTAGATATCCCTTAAGATAGAATTGGTCAAAGCTGGGATAGGTACCTTTAATCATGTTTACTCACTCAACGCTGACACAGGGTTAAACAACAAAAACATGGCCCCAGTTTTGGCTCACCAAAAGCTTAGCTTATTACCGCCCACCCATTTTATGGTGTTCACCGCAATTATCTATTTCTGCAATGATGTAACATTTGTAATGAACACAATCGTATCAACGGCAGAAGAAGGAGGAAACAAAAAACTAATGAGTATGTTTAATATCTACATCCCCAGAATGAGAGAGAGAGAGAGAGAGAGAGAGAGAAAGAGAGAGAGAGAGAGAGACAGAGAGGAGAGAAACGGAGAGAGAGAGAGAGGAAGAGAGAGATAGAGGGGAAGAGAGAGATAGAGGGGAAGAGAGAGAGAGAGAGAGAGAGAGAGAGAGAGAAAGAGAAAGAGAGAGAGAGAGAAAGA
>NC_068983.1:103316314-103325144 GCF_001194135.2 Octopus bimaculoides
AGAGAGAGAGAGAGAGAGAGAGAGAGAGAAAGAGAAAGAGAGAGAGAGAGAAAGAGAAAGAGAGAGAGAGAGAGATTTAATGGTGGTGGTGGTGGGGAGGAAGACAGAAGAGAAGAGAAGCGGATATGAATTATTTTGAAATGAAGGATCCTAACTGGTTGGAAACCCTAAAGTGAAATGTAATTTAATGAAAAGAATGCACTCAGTCTATTCATTGATTTTTTTTTTCTTTGTTTCTTGTTTTTTTTTTTCCTTGCTATTTCCTTTCTCTTCTACTGCTGCTGCATTCACCATTTTTGCTGCTGCTATTGCTGTAAGATCAGTTCGCAAAGCTGTTGCAGAGCAATAATCAATACTTACTAATGGGTACTTTAACTAATACACGTTGCTAGCCAGAGCATGATGGCCTAACAATCACTGTATACATAGCACTCTACATGGATGCTTCCTTGTGTCATTCTGCCACCAATAAATGGTATTCCAACAAGTTCTGATCTAAAATAATGTGTTGAGTATACGAATATATATGAAGATAGATAGTATGAGAGAGAGAGAGAGAGAAATTCATTCAAACAGACATATACACATACATGTATATGTATGCACACACACACACACATACATGTATGCATATGCAGCTACACACATGTATGCATACGCAGCTACACACACACACGTATATGTATGCATATGCAGCTATACGCACACACATTATATATATACTACATACATATATACATACTTATACATATGATACAAGCAGCATGATGAGAGCACCTGAAATTAATTTCTTACAGCCTGAAGAATTTCCATGTACTAACTAAAGATAGAAAGTTATCCAAGGTAATAATTTTCATAGTAGAAGCTATTAGGTCTTAGCAGTTAGTTAACCTACATAGCAAGACAAACAACAAAATGGAGAGTTTCTAAGAAATCAATCACTTTTAATGGAACTGGGAGGCTGCATCTCAAGGTACATAATCAATAAACCTGTAACCTCGAAGCTAAAATTAGAAGCAAGCAACCCTTTACTGGGAAAGGAAAGATTAAAATATCATCTGGAAGCATATATATAGAGAGCTTTGAATAATAAAAAAGATCTTTGAAAAAATTCTTATCAATGATTGTGAACTTATAAAAGCAGTACCAGAACAATGGAAAACTACAGACGTCACACTGTATTTAAGAACTGAAAACTGGAGGTAAAGGAGTATAACTTTTAGGGACTTGATATATTTTGATTTGACTGAAATTAGCTAGAAGTAAAACAAGGCCAAATGTACATTCTTAAAAAATTAATAACTTGGCATGAATTCTGAATTATGTGTTCTTCATATTTCATCAGGAATTGTTTTTTTGTTTTTTTTTTAAAACCAAAACTCTTGTTTTTACTTTACAAGACTAGAATGCATTTGAAGGAAGATTTGGAGAGAAGCAATAAACTAGACACAAGTGCCAAGAATGCAGCACTAAGAGATTCAAAGACCTTATGAAACATCAGAGCTCAATATTAATTAAGTAGCTAACCAGGCAAATGAAGCTACAAGAAAGAGAATACATTCACACACGCTGTGTGTATATATATATATATATATATATATATATATATATATATATATATATATATATATATATATATATATATATATATATATCACACATACACACACATGCATGTGTATATGTGTGTGTTTATGCTTTAGAATATATATATATATATTTTTTTTTAAAGGAGGTGATATTTACATTCAATTGATTATGAACTGAAGACAATATGCAAAATCCTGAAATTTCATGTTGGATCTTTCAGTTGGTAGTGAATCATAACAAAGGAGCAATTTGGAATTATATAATAATCATTACAAGTAAAACAAATGGTTACTTTCTTGCATGAAAAAATAATAAAGTGTTGTCAGTAACTCCAGAAGAGATTCACACTGCTGTTGTCATTAGAACTGATGTAATAATACAGCATTGGTTAATTTGTCATTCAACTATTTGGTATTGGTAGTGGAGAATAGATCAAGTCAGCGCAGGTGGTGTGTAATAGTGCTATAGCAGTTGCTTTGTGCCAAGGTCAAGCTATTAACTGTTTCAAGATACACAGAATGCCGATACTGAAAAGATCACAAACAGAGAAATAACTATTGACAGAGGTTTTACTAACGGCTTTAGCTAACAAGGAAAAGTAGATGTTTGTGGGCAAGGTGAGTGTAGGACAGCTTGTTATTAGTTAATAGTGTATTTAGTACATACCAAATGAAGACAGATTGGTATGAGAACAACTCCACAAGCTATCATTGTGGGCACATTTGTTCCAGTAGATCATGCTAGGAACTTCACTTTAACTCTCAGCTAAGTTATTTGTTGTTTCCAAGAGTGAAGATACTAGTTAAAGACATTAAAAATGTTGGCGAACATCTGCATTAATTACTTTCTTTAAATCAACCAACTGAAATAATTTGAAGGCTTTTATACTTAATATATTTTAATCTTTCATTGCACGAATACTATATTAAGGAATTTACATAAATTTATTACTTTACAGGGGAAAAAAATGATAAAAAAAAAGCTCACTGGTTATATGTAAGGAAGAATCTTGTCAGAAAATATCAACACAGAAAATATTAACACTATTTTGAATAAATAGAAAGGTAGAAAGAAAAAAAATTGTAGAGAAAAGCATAATCAGAATTACTTTTCTTCAACAGTCTCTTAAGACCACCATGATGTTATGATCACTTTTTTACCATCCATCTTCCATGCTGGCATGGATTGGACAGTGCCTACATTAGTATTTCCTGAACCTTGATTGAGATGGATCATTGAGCTTGTGCTTCCTGAACATACATTAGAACAAGTAGTACTCTAACAGAAACTTTTGCTTTCTAATTAGTTGTTTTAAATAGTTTCCATTTCTATAGGGAATAACCTGGGCAACATATTTCACTACTGATTCAACAAATACAATAGAGGAGATTACAATGGCCAAACACTGAGTTCCCAAAACAAAGCTCCACCAATAGAAAACGAAGTTCATTTTTCAAATCTAACCGCATATAATGTAAATTAAAAACAAAAGTTCAAAAAGGTTAATAAATCAAATAAGGATATATTTGAAATATTGTAAACAATGCTTTGAAAGTGGAATTTGGTAGATGTAAAGTGTGTATATCTCTTGATGCATATTGGCAAGAAAAAGCTAAAAGTACTAAAACCTATGAAGTCGTTATGTTTGTTCTGCACTTAGCTACAGGTACTCCTTAATCACTCTTGCTGTCAGAAATACAATTAGCCAACGATTGCCCATTGTAACCGACAGTACTGTTTGTTGATCACCAATTGCAATGTAAAATGAAAAAAAAAACAAAAAACAAAATGTCAAAATAATATCATCATCTAATAATACTTCAAAAATAAAATGTTTCCTTTAGTGTTTAAATACCACTGAGTCCAAGAAAGGCTATATAATAACAGGCCTTAAGTCTGAGAATGGAAGAGCTGGTCAGGATTAAAGTTGACACATTAAAGATAAGATATGTAAGAAATATCTTATTTAATCAAAGACACAGATCATAACCTCTGGTATCAAAGTAGTACATTGTTTATTGCTTCTAAGAGACAGGCTTATCTCTCAGTATATGTGAAACAGCTCCGATACATGTTACATATTTGAAATACCAAGTTAGTCAAAGAGAAAATATTTTAAAAAAATATCCATGTTGCACTTTAAAATTTTCAGAAGTAAAATAATGTAATAAAGCAGCAAAGTTAAATAAAAAGCCATTTAGATTTATGTTACAAATAAAGCCTTTCAAATAAACTGGTGAATAACACTATAATATTAGAGTATCTGAGAATAGAGCATGTGGAAATATTCGTTTCAATAAAATTTTCCATCATAGCTTGTGTAATCTTTGTATCATTGCAATGCAAGCAGGGCTACAAGCTCCCTTCTTTATGACATAGTGATAATGACTGTTGGCTTACACACACACAAAGGCACTCACACTTATAAGAAGTTTATAGTGGGGAAAAAAAATCTGAAAGTTCAGGGACATTAACAAAAGTAAAGTGAATTAGATTGAACTGAGAATCTTAACTGGCTTGCAAACTTGGCTTATTGAAAGCTTACCTCGTGCAGCAGTACTGCACTCACCGTCTATACAACAATATCGTCATTATCTTAAGCAGAACACTTGAATCTTGAATGTTGTCTCCAGTGACATTCACAGCCACACACCATACAGAGGTTACCTACCTCATCCATACTCCAGCAGCAAAAATATCACTTCAGTAATAACATCAAGCACTCTTAAAACCAATTCAAGTAGCAAAAAAAGAGAGCTATCAAGATAAATGATAGTAAATATAGCAACTACTGGATTTTTCCAACTTACTACTACTGACTACTACTGTTAAGTTACACAATGAAACTGAACGACTTTTACCAACTGATGTTGTACAGATTGCATGCATACAATGTAACTGTATTTAATTAGCAAGCTAGACATCAGATTCAAAGGTCAGAAGATCAAACCCTACTGGAGCTATTGAATTGTGTGCCCTTCTAAAGTAGGGCAAACAAAGTTTACCTTCTTGTGATAAAACACCTGCTTGAGGAATGTATGAATATAAATTTATTTGTTGCAGAGATGTAGTACTGTTGCTGACATATTTTTTCTTCTTTCACTAGTTTTAATCAATGGATTGCAGTCATGCTGCAGCATCACCTTTGAGGCTTTTATTTTTATTCGGTTATACTGACCCCAGAATTTTATCTGGTGCTTATTTAATTGACTTTGGAAATGGTCGAAAGGCAAGGTCAAGTGATTTTACAATAAGGCAACCAATATGGAGCTTAGTACACTTCAAATGCTGACACACACACACACACACACACATGGACTTCCACACAGTTTCTGATGACCAAATTTCACTTAACCCTTTAGCACTCACATTATTCTGTCAAAAGTAATACTCATTTATTCACATTGTTTTGAATTAATACATATCTTGTAGCTATGAGATTTTGATGAGGAAACTTAATTTTTTTTAGAATGATATTGTAGGGTTTTTGTCAGATACCAAATTCGGCCAGCTTGAACATAAAACAGGTGGAATATTTTGGTTGGATGTGGCCAGTTTAAATGCTAAAGGGTAGAAGACACTGCCCAATGTACAGTGTAGTATGATGTGATGAAACTCATAATCCCATAATTACACAGCCATACCTGAGCCCTCATAGAAAAATATTTGTATGTTTATATAAGAAAAAAGGAATGTGCAGTTGAACAGCTAGTGGGAAGTTAAAACACTATATTAACAGTGATGAATTCATACTTCATTAGTGTCTTTTTTTTTTTGCACTGGTTTTTTTTTTTCACCTAACCATAGTATGCTATCTCCACTTTTCCCAATTTTTCCAATGTACCATGTTTACAGCAGAGGTTAGAGTTAAAGCAATACATCTGCAAAGAAGCAAACTAAAGTAACAAACAGGAGTTCAGATTTCTATTTATCTATTCATATCTGAATTATCTATCTTTTAAGCTTCTCTTCTTTCTTTCTGTACTGAATGGCATTTCAAATCAGAAAAGGTTTTTAAGAATAAGGAAAGAGGAAGGGGTGGATTATATTGACAGAATACAAAAGGAGAAAAATATGATTTCTAAGATCTACAAATAGAACAAATTTTTCAAATATATTGTATTCTGTTGTCTTAACAACTACTTTGCTTTCAGCATAAAGGGAAAATAAAAAATCAAATTTATTTTATTTATTTTTTTATCTTAGAATATACCTTTAGATAGATTCACTATATTTTTATTATAATTGACTTAGTTTTAGCTCAAAAGAAAACAAAAACGCTTGACAATTTAAAATTAAGGTTCTTATCAAAATATATACTTTTAGATTAACTCAAAGTATACTTTTTATCATAAATTAAATAGAATTTCAAGAAAAACTCAACAAATTATCAGCCACAAGTAGGTACTAACTATATTTACATAAGTTACATAAGCTTGTCAACTTTCACTTTCAATTTGTAAGATTATCAACTATCAAGTTCAACTAGTTTTTTTGCATATAACCCGTTAGTTAGTGGCAGAAAGGTTATTTTCAAATGAGAGACCGGATCCAAATACTTGTAATAGAGTAGACTCATCCAAGCACTAAGTGAGGATGATAAACCGAGCAATGGATGAACACCCAAGTAGGAAGGCTGTGGCAGGATTTGAACTCAGAATGGAAAGGGGTACAGGAAATTCTGCAAGGCATCCCATCAAATGCTCTACTAATTCTGCCATTTCACTGCTCCAAACTGGTTCTTTATTTATTGCCCTCAAAAGAATGAAAGCAAAATTGACTTTGGCAGGATTTGAACTCAGAATTCAAGAAGCCAGAATAAATACAAGGCATCTTAATTGATACTGTCACAACTCTGCCAATTCAGTCCTCTGAAAGTAAAAGTAAAATGGGTTTCTATACTTATCAATAAGACACTCTATCAAAATGGATTCACAAGTGTTAGTACCACAAACGCAGTGACAAAGATATCTAAAAACTCAGTTTCCAGTGATGCTACAGTGTAAATGTTCTAGTTGATTGATCTCATCAGCTATATCCCTCTCACACATTTGAAACCTTGTATTTTTGTCTTTACAAACAAAAAAATTGACTGCATTAACACCACTCAATTATTTGTAATCCTCAGTACAGGAAGACCAAACAAAGTTATGGGTATTGCTCTCCCATCAGAAAACAAAATGACACTTGTTATACACACACCAGCATTTCTTAAATCAGAGAAAAATTCCCTTGTACTCATTTGCATCTTTTACTCATCATTATGTTTTAAATTATTTTTATGCTGGCTTTCCCAATTGATAGGCTTTATTTAACTACAGGAAGAACTCTATTTCAGTAATTCTCAACCAGAGTCCATATAAGATTTTATGGGGTCCAGGCGAGCAAAATAGTAAATTGGGGATCCACAGTAGTATTTTAAAGGTTCATGAAAATATTTTGCTTTAGTTATATTTATCGAAAGAAACAGCACAGTTCCTTTCTCCAATGTTTTATATACTTCAACATGTTTCTGGCCACTGAAACGAGTTCCCTAAGAGAGTGCTATTGTAAACCTACACAAGTGGGTATGTGAAAAACAAAATAGGAAGCAAATTAGTAAATTGGGGATCCACAATAGTGTTCTAAGGTTTCATGAAAAACGTTTCCAGCCACTGAAACATGTTCTATCAGAGAATGCCATTGCAAACCTATGCAAATGAAAGTGTTAAAAAAACAGTGTAGGAATTTTGAAAAAAAGTATGTATAAAACTAGTTTTTAAACATTGAATGGTTATAGGGGTTCATGAGAGTAAAATAGTCACCTAAGAGGTCAATAGGTAAAAGAATTGTTGAGAACCATTGCTCTATTTGAAAGTTTATCTTTTATGACAATTCTTAATTCGATATCTTGTCAGTAAAATGTTTATTTATAAATATATTTTTTTATAGGTGCTTAGTCTTCCATTTTAAAAACCAAGGGTTTCTTTCATTTTGTACTGTATCTATCGGTACATACATGCATGTGCACACACACATGCATATGTACCCTATTCTTCTCCCCCTTCTCTTTTTTATTTTACAAACATTTACTGAAAAATCAAACCACACAGAAAAAAAAAAACATGATTTAATTAAAATGGAAATCAAATTTTAAAAGTAGCACAATTTAATATACCTTCTATTTTACATGAAACATTGTTAAAAACAGAAAACACCTGTTTTATGCAGTGAGATGAAAGAATTATGAGAAGCTGATTGAAAAATTCTTTGTTATAGGATTGGGTGAGAGAGAGAGAGAGAGAGAGAGAGAGATAGCTATAATATAAAAGATTATAGCCATATGTCATGAAATGAATATTGATAAGGATTTATGGTGCATAAGGAATTTATCACAGGGCAATGAGGACTACTTTGGTTATGCAGAAATGAATTATAAAATGGTAATTTTCCAAAGATATTACTGTAATCGAACTTTAAAGAAACACTAAAAAAATAGAATATAATTGAATTAGCAGATACATTCATTTCAATAGTATATGATTTGCTCAGTTTACCAACTTCTTATCTATCTACAAGGTGTGTGTACTAGAAAACAAAACTCAAGGAGCTATACACAGAAAAGAAAATCATATGAAAGTAGAATACCATAATTTAAACAGAATTAAAGAGTATAGAGAGTATACAACAAATTCCCCCTTGCCCACTCCCTAATTATAATCTTCATATACAGTATGTATACATATAGTAGTCTATTCTATAAGCAGAGCAAATTAAATGCAAACTGAAATTCCAGTTTCATTTATTGAGTATCCAAATGAATCAAGTCACATTAATGGAACCTCAAAGACAGATTCATATTATTTAGATTTTGCTTACAACAAATGTTTTTATCACATCACTCTTACATTTGTTCTTTGCTTCCCCTCATGTCTTTTATTCTCTCACACAGTCTTTTCCTCACACATTACATTTCATCAATTCTCTCTCTATATCATATAATTCTCTCACCTCAAAGACATCTTACTTTGTTTTTTGTTAATAGGATCATAGAAATAGACAAATGTCTTCAGATAAAGACAAAATTTGCTACTATATTGATTCATGAAGTTACTTTTTGGAGTTTACCTAGGTGTAATTTTTCTGCCAACTGATATGATGCAGAATGTTTATTCAACATCATTTTCCGTAACATATGAAATATCTTGTGCATTTTAAACATGGGGCAACTTAATGAAGAGCAGGAGATAAATTGGGGGGG
>NC_068983.1:103325164-103329507 GCF_001194135.2 Octopus bimaculoides
GCTGGTTAAAATAGGCTTTTTGTTAAAAACAGTAATTCCAACCTCTAACACTGTCAAGAAAAATCACCACCCGAAAAAAATCAAGGTGTTACCAAAAATAGTAATGAATAATGCTTACTTCCTATTTGTTGGTGATCATTAAGTTCAATTATATTCTACCTGTTGTTGTACATGTGTTTACAAAAAACTGTGATCTCTTCTGTGACATATTTTTAGTTTTATATAAGTCCATCAATTTTCATTGCAGATTCTACTTTAAATGGAGTAATAAAATCTAAGATATATTAAAAATTAATTTTTAATAACCTGATGAAATAAACTCAAAATGAATGATATATTTGGTTACTATTGATGTTTTGCAGTCCCAATTTTTTTCCTTGTGGGTGGGGAAGGTCCATTATAGGAAATATTGCTGCTGATTTTAATGACTCTTTTGTTTCAATATATATATATAAAGACTATTTATAATATTGCTTTTGATGTTAATGACTTGTGTCTAAAATTTTAAATCATCATTTGACTATCAGAAACAAAAAGTAATTTATAAAATGGAATTACTTTTATATATATCTCTGTTAAATCACACTATTCAAGCACCATTTTCCTAAGATGTAGTTATATAGATAAGACTCCTTTAAGAAAGCAATGATTCATTTAAGGGGTTACAGGACTCTCATTTCTCTGCAAACACAAGTTCTCTCTCTCTCTCTTTCACTGCTTCATATATTTTTCCTTTGTCTTCTGCTTCCTCTTTCTGGCAGCATATTACAAACATTTTTTTTATATTTCATTATAGGAAATATTGCTGCTGGTAACCTGAAATTTTGTGGGAAGAGGCTAGTACTTGATTGGTACTTATTTTATCGACCCCAAAAGGATGAAAGGTAAAGTCAACCTCAGCAACATTTGAACTCAGAATATAAAATGGATGAATAACAATAATCTTTTCTATTATAGGCACAAGGTTAGAAATTTGTAGGAAGAGGACAGTTGATTAAATAACTAATGTTGGATAGTACTTAGTTTATCATCACTAGTAAGATGTAAAATTAAGTCAGCTTCGGCAAGATTTGAGAAGGACCCATCTACACGCTTAGGAATTTTGGCCAGTGCTTTGTTGATACTGCCATTTAGAAAATGGTATGGTTCAATGCTCTTCCATCCATCACCCTTCAACAATAATAAATGGATTAGATGCTAAAATCCATCTAGACAGCATATCAATTATTCTGTTGCAACTTAAAAAAAAAAGCTTTTTAAAATCTAATAATATTAAAATAAAAAGAAAAAACACCAGCTTTCTCAACAACTGCCCATAGCCAGGCTAACTATTGCCCTGTGTCCACAAGTTAAGAATCATTGTTAGTAGGTGGTGGTGAGTAGGCAGAATTGTTTGAGCATTGGACAAAAATACCTTGCTTTACTTAGTCACAGTCCTTAACATTGTGAGTTCAAAGCCTGTAGAGGTAAGCTTTGCCTTTCATCCTTCTTGATGGGAAGGGGCATAAAATAAAATACCAGTCATGTACTGCAGTTGACTTAAGTGCGCTGACCTCCCCACCTCCACTATTTTGGGGGACACTTTCTTATTATTTCATTTTTCTATGTTGTTATTGCTATCTACTTAATTATGTCTTGGATGTTAGTGCTGGTCTTACCCTTTTACTTCATATACCTACACCACACTATTTCTTGTTTGCATCTTGCCTTCGTAATGTCTTCAACATCTTGGGAGGCTTGTAACCAATAAAAGAAATCATTTTTTTTACTATTATTATTATTAACCCTTGACCTATACTTTTAAGTAGTTGTTTCAACTTTTGCAAAGATTAGGAAAGATAAAAAAGTAGAAGGTCAAGGTAAATCTGATCTGGACATCTGATAAGCTTTAGACATTAAGCAGAGTTTGATAAGAAGCTATAAATAATCACTTCCTGTTCTAGATAAATCACCCACCTCCCCACCTTTCTATCACATTTTAGCCTCTGACCAAACATACCTTACTGCTTGTTGTTCACATAGAGGAGAAATTATATAATGTAACACTGCATCATTACTACTTGACTGAATGTTATTGTTAACAAGTAGGGCACTCAAGATAGCAGGGATATATCATAGTACTAAGTTGGACAGGCTCACACTATCTAGTTCAGTGATTTTCCCATTCTGAGTTCAAAATCTAGCTGGGTCTAGCTTTGCATTTTATTAGTCTGAGAAGGTTAAAAGCAGTAAAGTAAATTGAAGATTTGTAATATGTTGGACAAAATGCTAGGCAACATTTCTTCTGACTCATTATATTCTGAGCTCAAATTCATCCTTTCTAGGTCAAAATACTTGTTGAGCATTGGAGTTGATATAACTGACTTCTCCTTCCCCTAAAAATTGCCGGTATTGTATCAAAATTAGAAAGAAAGATTCTGAGATAGATAAAAATGGCAAACAGGCAGAATCATTAACATGTTGAACAAAATGCTTCAAGGTATATCTTCCAGCTCTTTATGTTTTAAGTTCAAATTCCACCAAAGTTGACTTTGCTTGTCATCCTTTGGGGTTGATGAAATAAAGTATGAGTCAAGAAACTGGGTTGATATACTCAACTTGCCCCTCCCATCAAAATTGCTGAGATGGATGTGTCAGTAATATATGGAAACCAATTCAAATTATTTCATTATCTTCACTTCTTAAATAATGGATTTGTTCTTAGTTGTAATACTATTTTTCTAAATACTTATCAAACAAACATCTCATTTCAGACAAAAGTCATTATTAGATCCATTGCATCATGTTTGCATAAACTGCGAACACTTCAGCCAAAGGGAAACATGGTTTGAAACAATAGCTGTACCAAGCTCTTCTATCAACAGAATACATGTGAGCAGACTGAACAGCTAAACGGACGCCGACTACCGTGTACCACACAATCAACCAACCACTTATATGCATGTGAAGTCTTTTAGTCCCTGATCAGAGTACGGTGTAGCATTTCTGGGGTATACCAGTCTGTTGCACCAAATCATTGTACTAGAATTCTGCATCAAAGAACTGTTTGCACAAACGGAATTCACTGAAGCTTATACAACAACATTCAATCATGATCAATAACCTATAACAAAGAAAAGTTATCTCCAATGAAACTTCATGATCACTAGAGTAATTTTCTCATTGCCTATTCCATGGCTTCGAATATTATCCGAAATAGCTTTGAATCTTTCCTTCAATTAAAACTTCACCACAGCTATCGCCTTAAATGGATAAAATTAGCAGCCAAATTTCAGTTAAATCATACACACACTCCACTGAAAAAGTAGAAAGACGCATTGGATAACGCAGTATCAGCTACGAAGTCAGTGTACGAAAAAAGGAGAAGAGAATAATCCGCCCAGCATGGGCGCCGATGAAATCAGTTTTGATCAACTTTTAATATGTTCTATTGTGTCAAAAACAAATATTGAGAGCGATATGCAACTACATTTATAAGCTACTGCCATAAAGTATTAAAATTTATAATATCGACAATCTTTTGTTAATATTTTCTGATATTAAACACGCAAAAATCCAATTTTACTGATAGTACATTTTGAGACAACAGACCAAAGTTGATAGTAGGAAAAATTATTTAGCAAGCCAGCACAAGTAGAACGGAACCACTTCGTTTTAGACAGGAAATTGTAAGATAAGCTCTTTGTTTTAAAAAAACAAAATTGTTCAGATATTTTTACAATTTATCACCAAACAGCATTCATTTAACATGTGGAAATATTAATATATTTTAGTTTTCTCACAGATATGAAACCATGAAAAATTCAAAATATATTTAAATAATATATAAGTAACAAAATCATAATAAACCATATGTAAATTTGAGAAATTACTTGGCTTCCCCAAAACATATTGAACGTTAATGATATAAAAAACAAAAAAGACAACAAAATCGAAGTGCTAAATTTAAAAACCAGATTGCACATACAATGTAGTTTATAAATTAAGTAATGGAAGAATTCCAATAAAGACGAAGCCAAGGAAAAAAAAAAAAAAACCCCGTCTAATCTGGCGGTTTCATAAAAGTCGAATGAGTGATCAATGACAGTGAATCGGGGAAACGAAATTGACTGATTGTATTCTTTCAAGTACATGGTTAGCATCAGTGATGTTCGCTTGTCACGGTAAAGGATTTTCTCTCGCAAGACTAAACACCAGTGAGGAAAATTAAATCATACAATATTACATTACAAACTACATGAAATTCATTTTCCAAATGTAATTTCCTACAGCTTATAACGAGAAATTTGAAAGAAAAGGAAATTAATAAACTCGAGAACAATTCTGACAGATGCGGGGGGGGG
>NC_068983.1:103329517-103331180 GCF_001194135.2 Octopus bimaculoides
GGGGGTGACTAGAGAAGCAATGTGAAGCCATCTTTCTGTGGAGAAAAGAAAAAAGAAAAAAAATGCAGTAATCTTATAAAAGGCCGTCCTGGCATGATACTCGGAAATATTTTTGACAAATTACATGTGACTTAATTTTTCTTTCATACCATTATTGTAAAAGCGTGTTTTAAAGTCAATGTTTTATCATTTTCTCGCTCTCTTATTTCCCCCTGCAATTAGTTATAGGAGAAAATAAATAAAAGAGATACAACTGCAGGGAGATGGGAGCATGCTTAGAGTGCGTATGTCTGGGGGTGAAGCCAGCAGAGAAGAATGGCTAATAATAGTTCTTACGTCAACCGAACTACTCCGAATGGGTATTGTTTTTGTTCTTAACATTTCTTCACACCTCGTTAACAGAACATTGTCTAATCTCATTAAATGACTGCAGAAAATGCTAATAATTGGAAATCAGACACACTAAAAGCACACAATGCTACATTATGTAACAAGAAAAAAAAAAGGAAAAAATAACTTAGACATAAATTATTGACACGAAGTTGCAATTTGAAAAAAAAAATCCCAAAATATTATAAATATAGTTAATATTCATAGACGAGCTAATCTTCCGCGCGTAACTGATATACCATTTAGTATGATAGAATGTCTGCGAAGCTATTCTTCTGAGAGTGGCATGGTGAGTGGAGCTGAGAAACACTGAAATCACCAAAATGGTAACAGACTAGGAGTTACATGAGAGGATTTAGTTGAAAGGACGTCTGACGGCAATTAAAATCCTACCACACTGAATAAATAGTCAACATTGATTTAAAAATAAATAAATAATAAAGCAAATATATTAAAGCAATGTCTTATATAATAAACACACACGCACAACTCTCTCACACACACACACGTTTATTAAGCGATGAAGAATAAATCGATAAAACAAAGGATAAACAATCGAAGTGGGGGGAGGGTCTAGGACATAGAGTAGAAATGTGTACTGCTATTGGCACAACATCGGAAACCTACTAATTTATTAATTCATGAGTATGAGTTAAACGCACTCTTTTCATAAACCAAAATTTATACAAGCAATACACATACATACACCCACCACCCCGTGTGTATGTAGATGTGTTTCTGCGTGCATAATTTTGTAAGTTTTGTTTCTGCATAGTTTTTGATCGCATTCCTTGTTTCTCAATTTTCTTACTGAATATATATGCATGTATATAGAATAAATAAGCGAATAAAAATATACATAGAACACTATTAACATTATTTGACTCTGCTTTCCATCATTCGGGAGATCGATAGAATAAATAAAATAAATGCCAGGAATATACTGTGATTGTTTGAGTCGACTATTTTTTCTTAATAAATAGTAGCTCTCGAACCCATGTTAGAAATCACTTTAGTTATCAATCATTAAGAAATTAATCAAGAAAAGAAGAGGGGCCAGGTTTCGTGTGTATTTCTGTGTATATGTTTGTGCGAGTGTAAATATATATACACAGTACATATATGAGATACAATACACACACAAATGGTGTGTAATATTTATATATATATATATATATATATATATATGTGTGTGTATATATATACATACATATCTATATATACATGTGTGTGTATATATATATACATACATATCTATATACATATATATATA
>NC_068983.1:103335977-103339434 GCF_001194135.2 Octopus bimaculoides
TATATATATATATATATATATATATATACATATGTGTATATATATATATATATACATATATATGCATACACATATATACATGCAGACATACATATATATATATATACACATACATACACACACACATATATATACATATATATATATATTCACATACACACATATACAAACTTACATACATGCATGTATATGTGTGTGTGTATAATCATCAAATAGGTTATCTTCAAAAAAGTGATGTTTCTGTCACAGAGAAGCGTCGGTATATGGAATATTATTGCTGAAGTTCTAAAATTACGTGGCAAACAAAGATGGTTACATAAAAATCAATTAGTAAAAGTAGTTGGAGACAGCTTCTCACCACAAGCAGACACACCAGCCGTTCATACTACATCTAACAAGAACTTTTATATAGTCGCTCGACTTGTTAGAAATAGCAACCAAAATATCACCCAAATCACGTCTTGAAAAGAGAAAAGGATATATTAGATAATATACTCAATGCATATGTATTAAAAAAATATGAGAAGGCATGGCTCGTATGCCTTTAATTATATGTTCTCAGTCGGGGTTGACCTGGGGCTAAACGATTCATCAATATTTATTTTAAAAAGGCTAATGAAAATATGAGGGAATGCTAGCTTTTGTCGTAACTGTCCGATAAGCGTGGCTAAAATTAGACTGATGGGAGTTGAGGAAGAAAGTATCGGGTTGCTAAAAATACCAAAGGCCCCACCCTCTCTATTAAAACGGTCAGTGGGCTATGTATCTTAGTAAATAGATATTCGGAAGTACAAAAAGATGACGACATTTAGAGAATGGGACAGTAGCAGTTTTGCCTATCGGAAACTTCTGCAATATAACAGGGCATGAAATGACTTCTAAAATATATTATTGGAAACGAAATTTTTTTTTAAAGCTCGCAAAAGAATGATAGAGATAATGAAATTTATAAAATTAGCCCTCGGCTTTACAATTTATATAGTTACACTATAATAACAAAATGTTCAAATGAAATCAAATGATCAAAAGGAAAATACTACTATCTTCAAATATAATCACAACTGAGATAAAATAACCCGAACACAAAAATTTGCTTAAGAAACAAGCTCCCTTTTATGATTGACCGCACAATCATTAACAAGCAAAGTTAAAGCAAACGTGTTTGAATGTGGTTATGAATTAATTGAATATGTAATTGTGTTTCAATATATAAGCACATGTACATAAGCATATATGTGCATACGTGTGTGTATATGATACATGCTTTGTAGCAGACGTTCTAAAACTCTTACACTAAGCTTAAATATGTCTGATGAGATGCCTGAGACTTGTTTAATAAACAAGTAAATTTATCAAGTTTACAACTACGAAAATAATTATTATCATTACACTTTATTTCTCTTCTCGCTAAAAGAAACTGCATGGGAAATGATTATACTACAAAACGTGATCAAATTATTCAGTTGCTATCCTGTTAGATGACGAACGAGGTGATCGGATCGCCGATAGCGACCTAATAATCAGTATATAGAGTACATCTATTTTTTTCAGTGTAATCGCTTTAACTGGGTGTGTACTATATAGATAGATAGATAGATAGATAGATATAGGTAAATAGATAGATAAGCAAGCATACACCAAACTAATAATAATAATAGATTATTGAAATGAACATGCCGATTTGACAAGAGGAGTAAAAAGTAAAAAAGAAAGAAAAAAAACGCAATCATCAGCGCTCTCGTTCTCAATAAACTTGTTTAACCGAAAGGCTCCCCATGAAAGAACGATTTAGGCAAATGGAAATATCTTACCTTATGACGATTTCCAACATGATGGAAGAAACCGAATTCACGGCTTAATTTACATTTGAAGCAAAAAGAGCTGCGCTGTTTTGCTAGAGAACAACAAACGAGCCTCTGGAGTGACCTAGATATCGGGTGCAGGAAGAGAGAGTGAGAGAGACAGAGTAAGAGAGGGAGGGAGGTAGAGAGAGAGCGCACTTGCCTACTACGTCACGTGGGCAGCACACCATAAGCAAGCAAGGCCTGTCACTCTCCGCAAGATTTTGCTTCCACTGCTGCTGTTTCTTCCTCCGTCTTCCCCCTCTTACTAAACTGAACGCTCTCACTCCGCATTCACAAATTAGTCTTTTGTCGCTTCCTCCCCCTTCTTCTCTCTCAAGCTCTTGACAAGCTAAGCGAATATGAGGAGTAGTTTGAAAGGAAATTTTATAACTTGTTCCAACATTCTTCCTCAATGCGCTTGAGCTGTCTTCATATTACTCTGAGTAGATATAGCTGTCGACTCCATTCACCCTTCTAAGTTACTGGATTTAATTATTTGAAGTTTGTGGGCTTTTTTGCCTTTGCTAAAAATTTATTTATTATCATAATTATTAACACTTTGATTTTTCGACATCGATGAAAAAGTACGTATCGAGTAAGGAACATCGATTTTTAGAAAATGTGTAACATTTAACACATGTTAAAAATTACTTTTAACACCGCTGTGTTTGTAACCCTTTCTCCAGATCTTGGTTTTCTTTCAACTGCAGTTAGGGCATCATAGGATAGAAAATGAGTTTTCTATCAATATTCAAATGCAGTCAACCGTCTCGACTGACTCCCTCGCCCGTTTCATTGTTTGCGCGGAATTTCTTTTTTTCTTTTTTCTTTCATTATGCATGTGTGCGCGTATGTTATGCTTTGAAGTGTTATAAGAGCGAGCAAAATAGACAGACAGACAAGTAGGTACATAAGGGAAAAAACGAGTGGATAGACAAGTATACACACAAAAGCAAGAGATACATATCTTTCGTCATGTATATCTTTTATAAGTTATCTTTTTATCGTACTCAAATTTACAACTTGCTGCTTACTCTACGATTACCTGTGTGTGTGTGTGTGTGCGCGCGCGTGCAAGTGATAAAACTTAATGGTCATATTTAGATATCGATTTCTTCCATTTGGCTTCGGGGCTACAAATTTATGAGTGGAGGGGGTATAGACGATTGAATTCACGCTAGTTGAATAGTAATTATTCATATCGACCCTGAAAAGATGAAAGGCAAAAATCGATCCGACATGATTTTTGTTGTCTTTTTTTAAAACCCAGAACTTAAAGGAAAATCTAACTTAATACTGCACTCTGCCACTTCCACCCTTACAACAATAATAATAATCTCCTACATAGGCACGCACAAAATTACCGGATGTTTGGGAATATGTAGTCGATTAAATTGACTTCAGTACATAACTCGTACTTTGTTTTATGGACCCTGTGAAGGTGAAAGGCAAAGTCGACCTTGGCTGGATTCGAACTCGAACCGTAACAAATACTGCAAAGCATTTTCCCGACGATCTGATGCTTCTACCATCTTTCTATCTCTTATTGAATTCATCAACCTAAAACGAAATATCAGTTTCTTTTCGATTATCAACAATGGCTATATATATAT
>NC_068983.1:103339722-103342390 GCF_001194135.2 Octopus bimaculoides
TATATCAAACAGAAATTAAAAACAGGACACAAAGGGTCCATCTGTTTTTAATTTATGCTTGATATATTCTCTCACCTCTGCCACTATCTGGCATATACAGGTGCTTACACTTATCAAGTATTCCCTCTAAACTTACAGTACCTACGGTATATATATATGTGCGTGTGTGTATATATATATATATATATATATATATATAAAATCTCCCATTGTCATTCACTTACGGCCGATTTGGTTATAAAGCTCTCTTCGCAACCAAAAGGTTCCGAGGTTGTTCCTATAGCGCAGCATTTTGGGCAAATGTAATTTTCAATAGCTTTGAGTCAGCCAATACACTGTGAAGGAAATAGGGAGCAGGAAACTGTAGAAGAAACCCGTCAGATGGATTGTGCTTGTAATTTAGAACTGTGCTTCTCAAAACTATCTGATGTGACGTACCGGCATTTTTTTTTTCCAATGTGCCAGGGACCGGTAATATTTCTTAGTAATATTAATTTATGCCAGAAACAATATATATAATGAATATAATAAATGTTGACAATTTTTAAAATCTTATATTTATTTCGTAAACAAATAATACAGTATTACAGAAGCATTTTATAATGTTTCGTTTCTGGAAACTCGCCGCGTACCGGCAGCTGATGGCTCGCGGACCACCACTTTGAGTACCACTGATTTAGAAGATACAGCTTTGCTACACAATGTCAGAGTGATTTTGCCTGGGAAGTACCTTAAGGAGTGCACGTGTCTGTGGAATACTCAGACATGTTAATTCAAGAGTAGATAATTCAGTGACTCGAATTACTGAATCCGCATCGTCATACGACAGAAATCCATTATTTATCACCGCTATAAATTGCCAATAATTTATGGTTTTGAGTTAAATAACTTAGTTTAAACATTTATTTTCCCGTGGTTTATAAAGTAGTAGTAATATTGTTTTCTTTTGACTCTGTAAAAAGCTTGATCATGGTAAAGGTTAGAGGAATAATGGGAAGTTTTCATATTCATACTTTTCACCCGGTAGCATTACCGGTATTATTCGAACTGACTTCAGTTAAAATTCGAAACGGGTTCTCCTGACATCTTGCATAATAATTCCATTTGCATTTTGCATAGTTTAAATGAGGTTCTCAACTTGGGTCCGTATTGGCCTTGAGAGCGTCCATATAAAATTTTCTTAAAATTTATGTGCAATATATTGGTTATACTTCTACAATTCCTAATAATATTTAATTATAAAAATATAAATAGGCTTTTTTTTTAAACATCGAATGAGTAGGAGGGTCCATCTAAGTAAAATTGGAATGAAAGGAGTCTATAGGTAAAAAAAATAAATAAAGGACTGAGAACCACTGGTTTAAATGAGCATTCAAGTTTCTTTTCTTGCAAGCACCTTGTTTAACACCTGTTTAACTCGTTAACTAACAAGTGAGTCTGTACTGAGTCGTATTACAAGGACCTGCATGTTTCCAACCCACCCCCTTTTTAAAGCTCAGTCAGTATTTGGTTGTAAGATTAGAGACACTTATGTAAGAAGATCGATTCATGTAATACGAGGACTTTTTTTTTATCTGTAATTATTACCGAACCTAACAAAGGAATAATTAATGAATGCTTATAGTTTTTGTAGAAAGAGAACGGCAAGGAGGAGGATACAAGTGCTAATTCAAAGCATGCATAGACGAAACCCACAAAAGGAATCTTTGCTCAGTCGCTCAACATACTAGAAGTAATAGCATCCAAATCTCCCACAAATCACATTGTACCGTATAAAAGAAAATGAAAATTAGAAACGCCACATTAGATAATCTTGTTTGTGATAAGCCTAATGTACGAAGAAGAAATACATTAAAGGCGGGACGGTCACGCCCAGACTGCCTTCGATCATAGATGTACTAAAACTGAGCTGACGTAGATCTAAACAACAATAAAAATAACCATTTATACTTGTTAATCCGATTTCAAGAATAATTGAAACTGAATTTTTATTGAGTGTGGAATGGTGATGGCGGTGACGCAAGTAGCATTCATTTGTTTTATCTACTATAATAACAATGAAAATGAATTGGGTATTGAAACTAATTCGCTAAATCGGTATAGTATCTCAGCCCACAACCAAAAAATAACGTTTACACAGGTTCTACACACATGCGTGTTATTTACACTCAGATATACACACAAACGTATAAATAAAAACGTTGCGTGCGCATGCATGTCTATTGCAAAGCGATACACACAGACATATACGCACTCTCTCTCAGATACGTACATGAACTGCCACTTGTACAGAGAAACAGAACACACAGGTTGGAGATATGGAAGAGTTTAGGGAACTGAGTGCGGTAATCCGTGCCAGTTGCACATAAAACGATATTTGAGAGATGACAAGAACAATCTGATAAATGATTGGTGCTAGCAGTTACATAAGTGTAACAGTGGTTTTAGAACGATATCTAATTTGATTCGAATAAAAACCTGTAATGAAAACTAATGAAAAACTTCGATTAACTGAAACCATCAAAGCAATAAATAGATAAAGGAAGTGCTTTAAATCTTAAAATGTTAAGTAATTGCTTGCTTAATCTCAACTAATCGAAACCCACTACAAGACCATACAGAATTTCTATTAATCTCTCTCTCTCTCTCTCTCTCTCTCTCTCTCTCT
>NC_068983.1:103342405-103346896 GCF_001194135.2 Octopus bimaculoides
ATATATATATATATATATATATAAGCGCAAGCGTGACTGTGCGGTTAGAAGCTTGTTTCCCAACCACATGGTTCTGGGTTCAGCCCCTCTGTGTGACACTGGGTAAGTGTCTTCTACTACTCTCTCGAGCCGATCAAAGCCTTGTGAGTGGATTTGGTAGACGGAAACTGAAAGAAGCCCGTCGTATATATCTCTACGTGTGTCTTTATGTCTGTGTTTGTTCCTCACCACCATTTGACAGCCGGTGTGGGTGTGTTTACGTCCTCGTAACTTGGCGGTTCCGCAAACGAGAACGATAGAATAAGTATCCTGCTTCAAAAAATAATCCCTGGGGTCAATATGTTCGACAAAAACCCTTCAAAGCCGTACCTCAGTATGGCCGAAACAAGTAAAAGATATAAATAAAGTCAGCTAAGGTAATTATTATAGGACAATGATGTGGATAAATAAGGGACGTTATTAAATTTCTTTCAACTTACTAATTTCTAGAAGAAATGAATGCACTTTTCGTCATCAGCAGCAAAACTACTTCAAAATTACGTTTTTGAAAACATTCAGGTGAAAATTTGAAATCAAGCAGTTGTGAGAAATTTAACTAAATAAGCAAGGTGGATGTATCGAATACCATACGAAAAAATTTCTTAATTGAAAATCTTATCTTGAGAGAGGAACGTAGTGGCAACTAAGCAATTTCCAAAAAAGGAGGGGGAAATAATTTCAAAAAATTAATAATTAATATCGTTAAGTTAATTTACATGTCTAGGTAAAATGATATTTCTTTGCAGGTAAAGGACAGTCATATATATATATATATATATATATATATATATATATATGTTTCAGTCCATTAGATCTCATCAGCATAGTGTTTGTTGCTTAACAAAGATCTTTACATTTAAAAAAAAAGCAGAAATTAAATTTTATCAGTATAATTTTCATAATTAAAAATAAAATGAATTAGGGGAAGTAATTCAAATGAACCAATGGTATGAATTTGGGCAAATACGTTAAAATGTGATGAATACAAAATTTTCTTAATTGAAATTCCCCTCTTAGTTGGAGGAAGACAACAAAACCGAGCGATAGTTATGAGCAAAGGGGAGATAGTATAAACAAAAATTAAGAATTAACCTCTCAAAGTTAATTTACATCATTAAGGGATTAAGTGTTATTTGTTTTTCACAGGCAAGGAAGAATATAACTTAAGAAATATAATTTATCACAATTTAAAATAAAATGTAGCAGCTGTCCCCAAGTCAGAATACATGCATACATGTGAACTTATACTCAACATCTAACACTGTAACATTCATACAAGACATGTCATGTTTACTTTTTAAAAAGCATTAGATGCAGATAACTCAAAGCATGTATTTCACGTAGTTATCTTAAATTGTCATCCGATATATTTTGCTGCTATCAATTCGCCATGTCTTTACATATAGGGATATATATTTCATTTACTGAATGTTGTCTAACGCTCAAATTCCTGTGTGTGTGTCTTTGCCTTATGATTAATTAAAGTACTATATTCTTCGATAAGTGTATCCAGCTTATAGCGTCCTACAAATCAAGCTACCCCTGAAAGATATCTGTTTTATTTAGTTTTATCTTGCCAAATAAAAAAACCAACGTAGAAGACAGTGAATCATCAGCGCGAGAACGTAGAAGACAACGATGTGAACGTTTACTAAAAAGAGAAGCGTCAGGAAATTCGAATCCGCATCAGACAAAGGATACAAGAAACCCGAGCACATTTAAGACATACACAGAGGGAGTAAGTGTTGCAGAACAGAAAAGAGAAGTATCATAACGTATAACAGCAGCATCAATAATGAAACAGAGAAGAAATTCTCTGAAATCCACCGTAAATGGATACGATACACATAGGAAATGTGAACCAGAAAATGAAGAAGTGAAATTTTGAAAAATATGAAAAAGAGAGAGCAAGCAAGAATAAATACGAATAAAGAAGAAATTACCATTGGAATATGAGAGACTGACAATAAGAGAGAAGGATAAATAAGAGCAAAGAAAGGAGAACAATTTTCTTCAGTATTTGAGGGGCAGTGAATAGGGGAGAAGGACAAATATTAGTGAAGAAGAAACAAGATTATTTTCGGAACATGAGAAACAGAAAATAAGATGGGTAGATATTCGGGATAGACATGTACTTGGTATGCTAGAAGCTCGTGTGCATGTTATTGAATTTCAGAAGAGAAGACTTTCATAGTGCCGCATATTAATAATACTGATAAATTAATGGTTTATTGTGGACCAGAAAGCCTAAATTACGTTTGTATGAAGAGTGGATAAATACCAGAAAAAGCTTGTGAAGGAATTTCGTGAAAGAAATGGTTACCCTGCGAACAGATGAAGTAAATGGAGAACTGTTCGGGCTGGAGGTCATCATATAGAAAAATAGGATTGTAGTACCCTGCACCAGGCAGTCCTTCATGAAATATGAAACTCAACTAAACCTGAAAGTGTAGTGATCAATTATAAGCATAAAATATCTTTTCAAGTACATGTAGAAAGGATACAGTTACGTTTAAATCAAAGTTAGTAGTAGACTAGTTATCAATAATAAAACAAAAGACAAAATAAAATCAATAATATGAAACCAAACAACATTTATCGTGCAGATACATTTCTATATATGAAACTATGCAGTTACTGTCAAAACGTATGTATGGACGCTCTTAGCTCTTATACAGTGTGTTACCCAGCAGTGCACTTGCCAGATGAATAACAAGTATTGTCAAGACAGGAACAACATGCTGTCGAGCATCTTAAAATGTTACTTTTACACGTTCGAATAGTGATTCCATTTAGACTTAAGGATGGTACAGGCAGAAAGGTTTCCAATAATGAAGGAAGCACGAATCAGATTGAAGGTCTCCGAAAATACAGGGTTACACAGCACCTTTGCAAGGACAACAATATACCGAATTTCCAAGAAATTCTTTAATACATCCGCCATTTCAATGGATTAGAATTCTGAAATGAATACAACGATAAAAGATCTTATTCCGGGTAATGATGAAGTAACTGCAAAAAGTACAGTTTTTTTTTTATTTATTAACTTCAATCTTTAAAGAAAAATGGAACAAATCGAAGAGTACTTGGTCTTTAGGCGACCTTCTTATAAATGGGGGGGGGGTGACTATTGTTCAACGCGATCCACTCTAGCTCTATTTACTAAACCATGAACATCAGGAACTGGTAAACGCTGTGATGAAGCTGTATCTGTGAGAGAGGAGAGCAGGACAAGATGAGATGCTTTTATTTAGACGCACTAGGATGACCAAGGAAAAAAGCCAAAAGACAAGTATATCCTTTGGAAGAAGTTGTGGTAGTTTGGTGGTGAAAGAAACGTCCAATGATATTGCATTGACGCTGGTTGAAAAACAGGGGAGATAGAAAAGAAATAGTTAAACCCTGTCCCTAGATATCTGCAGTAATAACAATATCGAAAGGAATGAAATTGTTCTGTGAAAGCAAACAATTACATAGAATACCCTCGTGATATATCGCGATA
Organism: Octopus bimaculoides; assembly: GCF_001194135.2. Taxonomy (NCBI): domain Eukaryota; kingdom Metazoa; phylum Mollusca; class Cephalopoda; order Octopoda; family Octopodidae; genus Octopus; species Octopus bimaculoides. The sequence continues at coordinate 103,345,947 of NC_068983.1, forward strand.
CATGTATATCTGAGTTACTGAAATGTTTGCACTTTATTTTCTTTAGCTTCGGACGAATTTACACGTGATATAGCCAAATTGAGAATTTTTATAAGCCGAACTGATGACAATTTTAGTACCTCTGAAGAAATTATCGCCCTTGAATTACTTGCTGGAAACCAGGAGGATCAAATAGATCTGACGAAGTAAAATTGTGTTCAGAAAAGCTTTAAATTTCAATAAAATCGTTGGTATTTCTGTTGACAATTTTATTAGAAATCTTCTCATTGTCTTCATTAAAACCTCAGAGTATTATATAGCAAGAGTCGTTGCATGGAAAATCTTTATGTAACGTGATGTCAACGGTTATGAAATGCACAAATAAAATTAAAGCAGAAGCACTGAGCAGATGATAATTCAGAGAATATCATAAAATGTTATGTTTGGAATATAGCAGTTTCCTCCTCTATTGCGAGAGGCGCTGCCTTTCGAGAGGACAAGACTATGGAAACTGAAAAATATAGTTCATAATTTTTAAGAGAAAAAAAATATGAGCTGCCTAAAGGAGAAGTCCTTTTATGTAACTATTTGATTCAATATTTTTACTTGGTGAAGGCGGCGAGCAAGCAGAAACGTTAGTATGCCGGGCGAAATGCTTAACGGCATTTCGTCTGTCTTTACGATCTGAGTTCAAATTCTGCCGAGGTCGACTTTGCTTTTCATCTTTTCGGGGTCGATAAATTAAATACCAGTTGCGTACTGAGGTCGATGTAATCTACCGGCCCCCTCCCCCAAAATTTCGGGCCTGGCGCCTAGAGTAGAAAAGAATATTCTTACTTGGTTGTAACAAGACAAGAACAAATCGTTGTCTTGGTTAGTAAATGATATCAAAGCCGTTCATCTCTCACCTAGAAAATTAGGATTTGAACCAGCTTTCGCACTTAAAAGAGCAGAGTGGAATGAATGTACTG
>NC_068983.1:103346906-103351599 GCF_001194135.2 Octopus bimaculoides
CAGGTTACTGCACGAATCACTTCAAAGTCGTTCCTGTTATTTGACTAAATAAAACTGCACACACATTTTTCAAACCCATTTTCATTTAAAAAAAAGATTTCGTGTAAGTGTCTAGCGGCATACTAATGAAGCTTATTGACGATAACAAATTCATTGTAAAAAATAAAATTTGATGGGTTTCCCTCATTTCTAAAAGCTGCTGACATGGCTAATTATAGCGATCATTATTCTATGAGTATTTATCAGAAGAAAATTTGCCTAGAGTTACATCTGTCATTTCGAAACAACATACAAATATGAACAAAAATTTGAATCCAAGAAACTGATATCATAATTGACTGAGTTAAATTTAAGCATTTTCTGAAGCTCTCAGTAACAAATTTAAATCCTTATCAACTCATTATATCCTACATAAATTTTGGCACAAGACCAGCGATTTTGGAGAAAGGGTTAAGTCGGTTACATCGACTCTAGTGCTCAACTGGCACTTATTTTATCCGAAAGGATGAAAAGTAAGGTCAACTTCGGCGGAATTTGAACTCAGAATGTGGCGACGAACGAAATGCCGCTAAGCAGTACACCTGGCGTGCTAACGATTCTTATTTCTTTACTGTCCACAAGGGGCTACACACAGAGGGGACAAACAAGGGCAGACGAACGGATTAAGTCGATTACATCGACCCCAGTACGTAACTAGTACTTATTTAATCGACCCCGAAAGGATCAAAGGAAAAGTCGACATCGGCGGAATTTGAACTCAGAATGTAGCGGCAGATGAAATACCGCTAAGCATTTTGCCCGGCGTGCTAACGATTCTGCCAGCTCGCCGCCTTATATCATATAAAAATATTAACATATTTTATATACCTCAGGATGCAAGATTTGTATGGCGCATCTGAACTCTGAAAAGAATTAGCGTATGGACAGTAAAGTAATGGTCATTCCTACAAGACTGTTCAACTTAATGTTGAGTAACCATACTTAAAAAGCAGTCACATTTCCCTCAAATCACATTCAGTAATCTTTAAAAAAGGACAAACTACTTTTGATCATAAATCTGTTCATTCAGGGCTGGCCCGGTGCTCGACTACAACGAGCAAATCTCTATGCGGTCTATATGAGAAAAAGCAGCCAAATCTCTTTGGAACCACACATTCTGCCTTTAAAAAAATGGCTGAGAAAAAACTGAAGAAAAAAGAATAGATGGGTGACCACAACAAGAATATCTTCGATCATAGGCTGATTCAGTCAGTACTGATTTGAGCATTCCAGTTAATGAGAAAAAGGAGTAGCATAAGAGGTTCAAAGTAGTCATTTGCAAATGATCTTGTTCATTGTAACAAGTCAAATATTCCTTAACCTATTCTGGTGATACTGACTTTAAAATGTTAAAATGCAAGGTACTATTTTAAGCGCTCTAATTCCAAACATGTCTCATGATAAATACCCTAACTAGAAACTTCCATCGTAACCAGCTAGTGAGGTTATTCGCTCTGTTAGAAACAGCAACAAAATCCCCTACAAATAATACTTTATCGTCTTTAAAAACGAGTGACATACCACAATGTAGTGCTCGGACGCAACACTGGAAGAAGGTTAGATTTTATTTCTTCTCGTTTAGGATTGCAATGTAACAATGTACAGAAAGTCAAAATTTATTTGGAACATGTACTAATGTTATAAAATTCAGGACTGAATGTCACGGTGATGAAAGTCAAGCTCCAAGAAAATTCAGAAGGCATAATTCAATTTTTCAAACTAAAAATAATTTTATCATTTTACAATTTTACGTCAGGCAATCTGGTTAACGGCATCTCGTCCGTCCTCACGTTCTGAGTTCAAATTCAACCGAGGTCGACTTTGCCTTTCATTCTTTTGGAGTCGATGTAATCGACTTAACCCCTTCCCCAGACCTGCCTAGTACCAACATTTGAAATCAATATTTTTACAAGATATAATGATTTGATAAAATGAGAAAGAAGGTTTAATATTTGGAGTTAAATTAGTTATAGAAAACTTCAGAGAATTCTACAAATTTGAATTAGAGATTACTCGATGCTAAACGAATGCAGGCTTCGTTGATCCTCCTCTTTCGTACAATAAGGGGATTTATCTGAACAAAATACACGACACAACAATCCTTAAAGTCGCGATCCTTAAAATCGTGGAGATAGAACTGATCTGAAACTAGATAAGAGTTCATGATTTAGGCACAAGAGCAACAGTTTTGAGGAGATGGGTGTTAGTCGAGACTATCGATCCTAGTACTTGACTGGTACTTATTTTAACTATGCCGGAGTTTTGAAAGCCAAAGCTGACCTCGGCGGGAATTGGACTCGGAATAAATACTGTAAGGCATTATTTTTACGCTACTCGAACGATTCTGCCAGTTCACCGCTATAATCTGGGACTAAATAACAGTTTTAAATGTTGGTACAGGGCCAGCAATTTTGGGGAGTTAGTCAATTACATCGATCTCAATGCTTAACTGATACTTATTTTTATCGACCTGGAAAGGGTGAAAAGCAAAGTCGACTTCGGTAGAATTTGAGCTTAGGGCGTAAAGCGCAGGAAGAAATGCCGTCAAGTATTTTGTTTGGTGCGGTAACGATTCTGCCAGCTTGCCTTAATCTGGGGCTAAGTAACAACAACAAACTGTTCTTTTCATTAATGAACATGATTATTAAGGAATACACTAATGGAATTTAAAAATGAATTGTTGTTTCAAAGAATTTAATGAGATCACATATAGCAATTAGCGAAATTCCGACTTCAACATCATAAAATAATGCACTTTCACTTAATACTATACAGAGAACTGTCACCTCCAATAGAACAATTATTCTAGGCAACATTTTAGAAGTGAATAATTAATGAAGAGCAGAGTTGCAACGTTACTTTATGTTACATGTTGATGTGTGGGTGGAGGACAGAGAGAGAGATTTGTGAAGACAATGACAATCATAGATCAACAACAAGTAATATTCGCAAAACCTATTTTGCTATAAATATTGGATTTCTTACATTGGTACAAGGTTCTCCCAGATTTATAGAGGAAGTAAAGAGAGCATGTGACATTCATGACTTTCTTGATGACACCTGAGATGTTAGGTAAATTGATTGCCAACAGGAAAAGAAAGTTGGTTCGTTGGTAGCTCGCCATCTGTTCAATCACGACTATTGTTTTTTTTTTTTCAAAAACAAAATTCAATATACAATCAATCTTCTACATTGACATATCTACGAACTCATCATTATATATATATATTAGTTATTTCTCACGTAGCTAGGTTCTTTGCGTCGGCTTTTGTCTATGAAATTAAATGAGCTGCACTCATATCAGTTTTTTAAGTGGACTTGTTTCCATGTCTTAACTCTTTTCCTAACATACTAACGTATTATTTTCATATAGTTTCCTGTTGTGAGTCAGCAATGTTCAGATAGTAAAATTTCTGATATCATACTTAAGCATGCCGATCGCTAGGTTACGGATACGTGAACACACCAATACCAGTTGTCAAGCGGTAGTGGGGAACAAACACACTCATATATATCAGTTTGGATGAAAGGCAAAGTCGACATCGGCGGAATATGAACTCAGAACGGGAAAACGGACGAAATGCCGCTAAGATTGTATCCGGTGCGGTAACAATTCTGCTAGCTCGTCACCTTAGGTTAGTATAGATATTATTACATTAGGACTCTACTATCATTCCCAACATGGGAATCAAAGTAAGAATGCAAATGAATTTTGTGTTATTACTTTTACAATCGATAGACTTCTTTCTCTTTCTCTTTCTCTCTCTCTCTCTCTCTCTCTCTCTCTCTCTCTCTCTCTCTCCTGTTCTATTGTTCTTATTCATTCCATTTTGCGAGAGCAACGATGCCTCTCTACTTCTGTCTCGACTTGAGTACCATTGTTTTCTTATTCATTACTTTCAGTAGCTGCTTAAGCATTTAAAATTTATCTGTAAGGTCTTCAAAATAAGAAAACAGGACACTATTCCATCGTCATTTTAAAAGTTTATGCTTACTCTCGAGGAGTCTTTAAGCCTCTGGAACACACCGGGGCTGCCTTGGATAATCCAGGGCGGTTTAATAAGTCTATTTATATGGCATTAAAAATATTGCTGAAGTGAACTTGTATATACAGGTTTGATTATTTTGCTTAAGTACTATCATGTCTTTCTTCAAACAACACACTTCTGAACTAACCACCAGCTTATACGACTAGTTTGAAACGAGAAGCAAATAAATAAATATTGACATTAAAACCTAAAGACAATAAAAAGTTATAGAGTTAGTAAATATGCTTTATAGTGAATATATATAAAAGGGGCTAACAAAGTCAACTGAAGTGATGAAGCTTAATGGAAGTTTTTTCTACGCAACGCTAAACCAGTTTAATGTCGTTTAACACAGCTATTTGTTGGTAGAATGAGGGGAAAAGGGATTTCGATGAAATAATTTTTTATCATAAGTTGAAGCAAATGTTTTCTTTTTTTTTTTTATCATTTTGTAATAAAGTTCATGAGAATAGACTTGAAATAGTAAAGAGTGAAATTCGGATCTATTTTAAAACGGGGGCGCCAGTATTTTCTTAACGAAACACTAACGAAACACTTTGAAACTTGGGACACTGGTAGAATGTGTCATATAAAACATCTTTTACTCTTAGTCTTCTTAACAAAAA
>NC_068983.1:103351609-103359837 GCF_001194135.2 Octopus bimaculoides
AAAAAAAAAAAAAGGAATTCGCAAGTTATTCCATGTTAAAGTTGTCGTATTTCTGTAATTTCAACCAATCACTGACGTCTATTCAGCTGAATAGAGTTACTGCTGGGCGGTCATAAAAATGTTATTCCCTGTGACATATTTCATCCGGTTTAATCGTAATTTATACGCATATATTGTTTATATAATAAATTACGCTGTGCGTATCTATGTGTGTAACAATTTTAGAGTTCGGATTCTAGAGTTAGGGTTAGTTTTAGGGTTAGGGTTACGGTTAACAGTCTAGTTAGGGTTAGGGGATTAATACGATATACACCGTTACAGCGCTAACTGTTTTCAACTGAATAGACGTCAGTGGTTAGTAGAAATTATCGAATTATAAGACAATTTTTTACATGAAATAAATTCGAATACAAAAATATTTTTCTGTTCTATAACACAAAATAGATAAGTATACGAAGTTTGAAAGTCTTTCCGTACCAAAAACACTACATAAAACATAAATGAAAACTGGCGCCCCCGTTTTAAAATAGATCCTGAAATTCTCACTGCATGCTTTCAGTTATTTTCTTATTTTAATGACTTAATCGTGGAAAAAAGGACTGTGCAGCTAACCTTTTCATGGCCTGAGAGATTGGTGGGAGGAAGTTATCATATTGCTGGACACTAGATACAAATGTTTGCAGCAGGATAGAATTTGCTGTAAGCAAGTAAGAGCTAGATGATTATGTTAAAAATTTTACACAATTAATGACCGTTCAGGTCTTCGTGATTCTGAATAGAAAATAAATCTGCAGTAAATTGAGGAGTCTATATTTAGGTAAAAAGCATACAATAACAGGATAAAAACAAACAAGAGTAAACTTAACGTGATTAAGCTGTGAAGAAAAAAATAAATCGACGTTTCGCATAGTCATCATTCGTCAAGATAAAAGGAAAGAGAAGAAAAAGAATAAAATTAGGTGAGGAAAATTCTATATTGAGTCAGAGATATGATAAGGTAGAACAGTAGACAGGAAATGGGTGTAGTAAAAAAGGATATTCTTTTTCAGCAGAGAAGAGTGAGCGTGCGGTAAGAAAAGTATGAGTGAAAAGTGTAGTAGAAGGTAGTGAAGTATGCGTGAAATATGCTAACCATGTAAGCATTGAAGATATTAGATATCCTAGATTCATTATAAACGAGTGGTGATCAGGGCAGAAGCGCCTTTGATTCTAGTTTTGTTTGATCTGTAATCAAACAACGACGAAACCATACGCTAGCTTCCATTGAGTTTACCAGTCTGACAATCATTTACTACCAATTATTTGTTCGCTTTCAATTCTTTGTAAGTTCAACTTGCCAGGTCAGATGACAAATGTAGTACAGCTTTGTGAAAGGTTACAATACAGTATTAATTGTTGTGGTGGTTTGGCCCTAATTCAGCTTCTCGTCTTTTTTGTATATCTAGGACTAAATTGACCAATGTATGCTTTTTTGTATTTCAAGATTGAAGTGTGTAATTTGAGTGAATTAGTTTGCTAGATCTAGAAATTCGAGCAACTGTGCAGAGATTCCCTCTACCCACTGTCGATCCAATACAAGATTTAAGGAATGCAACACGGCATACACTGACGGCAAAATAAAACTCATGTAGGAAATAGTGTCAGAACTAAAAAAAGATTAGGAAAAATAATATTTTTGTCATCATTTGGTTGTTGCTGCTGTTAAGGCTGGAAGCTGGAGGAATCGTTGGCACGATGACAAAATGCTTAGCGGCATTTCGTCCGTCTTTACTTTCGGAGTTCAAATTCCGCCGAAGTCGACTTTGCCTTTGATCCTTTCGAGATCGATAAAATAAGTACCAGTCAAGTACTGGGATCGATGAAATTAACTACCCCTCCCCTACAATTTCACGCTTTCTGCCAATAATAGAAACGGTTATTATTATTATTGTTGTTGTTGTTGTTACTGTTCCCATTCAGTCGGTCTGAAACACAATATTTTTAACGAGGCCGGAAACCGTTTTGTAAATCTCTTTGAGTAGACAGGATTTGGTTTGAATATAATGACAAAAGGGTGGGGGAGGAGAGAAGGATTAACATCATCACGAAGAAAAAACTAAAAACAAAAAAAGAAGAGGAAGAATAAAGCAGCCATTTGTTACGACTGATGACAAATATGTCAAACTTATGCTTTAACAGACCGTTGAATAATGACACAGATTAAGAGAAGTCTGACAGTTTAACGTAGTCATTCATCAATATACAGTAGTTTTAGCCCTCTACCGGCGTGATTCATTTAAGCAAATCAATCGTCCTTCACGACCCCCACCCCACATTTTTTTTTTTTTTTTAGATAAAAGGATTCAAATAAAAATAAATTTACCAAAAGTATTATAAATTCCATATTTGATCCATTTTCTAGGTGAAATACAGATTCTTCAATATTTCTTTACCATCATGCTTTTTTTTTTCCTTCTGTCTGTTTCTCTGTATAAACACATAACTTAGAAGCAGCGCCACAGATGTATCAACACAACACACACGAGATTGAAACAGCCGACATCATGCACTTCTCATGAGGAATTCCAGAAGAAGCTTCGTGAGACCACTCCTGAGACGCTTCAGAAAAAAGAAAAACCGTAGGAAAACAGTTTATAGCAGAGACTCCAACAAATAAGATCTGAAGAAGGAATTCTAATTCCGAAATATCATCGGACTATAGTTTACCAAGTTACAACAGGCATACAGTCCATTTTTTGTTCTATAGTGCATTGTTATACCTTCCTAAACTTTTTATTCTTTACAAACAATACACAATGCTTCAAGCGAACTACAATATTCTCCTAAACATATTAATGTTCATTTTAGCATATTATTAGATATTAAAGTATTTCAAAGGTAAAGGATTTCGTCTTTGAGGCCCAGCGACAATTTAGAGAGGGTAGATAACAAGTAGCATTAAACAAAACGCATACACATCCCACGTGATCGTCCACACTATTCGCATATTGTTATACATCGCAGGTCACTATGTGCTTTATAACAGATTTTAGCTTTTGAATGATCCCACCTTGCTGGCTAGGCGAGCAGTCCAACATTATGTGTGTGTGTGTGTGTGTGTGTGTGTGTAGGCGGCGAGCTGGTAGAATCGTTAGCACGCTGGGCGGAGTGCTTAGCGGTATTTCTGAGTTCAAATTCTGACAAGATCGACTTTGCCTTTCATCCTTTCGGGAGGTCGATAAATTAAGTACCAGTGAAACACTTGGGTCGGTGTATTCGACCAGTCCCTTCCCAAATTTCAGGCCTTGTGCCTATGCTCTTTCATTGTTTCAGTCATTTGATTGCGGCCATAATGAAGTACCGCCTTTAGTCGAACAAATCGACCCCACGAGTCATTCTTTGTAAGCTAAGTTACGGGGACGTAAACACACCAGCATTGGTTGTCAAGCGATGATGGGGGGGGGGCTGACACACACACACACACATATATATGTATGTATGTATGTATGTATGTATGTATGTATAAATGTATATGTATGTGTGCATATATATATATATATATATATATATATATATATGTGTGTGTGTGTGTGTGTGTGTGTGTGTGTGTGTGTGTGTGTGTGTGTGTGTGTAGGTTGAAAATATGTGGAAAACATATAAAATGTGGAAGAGAAATGCCTTCGTTTTAATTTTAAAAATTCCAATTTTTTAAAAATATATTTTTGTCCATCTTTATACGTTTCTCAATCGGTTTAATATCACCACCTGACACCTCGACTATCCTTAGTGGAGTTCACTTAGTTGCAAGTACTGAAGCTGATCTTCGGTTTGAGGGTTCCCTTCTTCCCACAAATCTCATCCAGAGCACAGACACTGCCTTCTTCCTCTCTGACTTAAAGGGTTTTTAAAAACTAGAATACTAAAATTATTTCGCTCCTTTACTAGTTTTTTTTTTTTTCGGCCAGTGGATTCTGACCATGCTAGAACACCATAATGAAAGCTAAAATAAAATAAAAACATGCCACAGGTGGAGGAATATTTAAAATCTTCGGCAGCCGGCATTATCTTTGCCTTAAAGCAATATGACTGTCCTTCACTGTTTTGCCAGCTGTGTAAGATCTAAGTTTTGACTAAAGGTGGGGAATTTGTACTAGTTAGCCTCTACTTCTCTCAAACAAATTTAACAAGTTTGTTTTTCTATCGCGAGTGAGGAAAACTAAACAAAAGAAAACATTTCAGAAAGAAAAGTTGTCAACTTGAGATAAAAAAAAATTAAAAAAAGTTGTTTAAACCCTGCGAGGGTGGGCTGAAAAATTCGTAGGCTGACGATGAAGGAGTGATGTCAGAGCTGTAAAATCTTACATGCTTTAATTTCAATTCTTAATAATTGCATTATTTCTTTCCAGGTAAATTAACATGTGACTCTTCAAAGAAGACTTCAAAAGTATCTAGTAGCGATTTCTCTTGAAAATCAACAAAATTTGAGGGCTTAGCCCCCAACATGATAAAAGGGCTTAGCCTCCAACGACATTCATGCTGACATGTTTGCTACATTAGGGGTTGACGCTCCAGCTTTATGAACAGTGCAAAAATGAGTAGCTGAAATTAGGGAGGGAACGGAGAGTCTTGGAGATAACCCAAGGTCTGGACATCCTTCAACTGTCACCACGTGCAGATGGATGACAGGCGACTGACTATAAATCAAATAGCCAATGCTATTAGCATATCCCACGAGAGAGTTGAGAATATTCTGCACAATGAACTTGATATGAAGAAAGTTTCTGCTCGGTGGGTTCCACGTCTTCTGACATCTGATAAAAAAGTGCACCAGGCTGATCACATCACGGGGAAATCTGACATTATTTTGGGCAGATCCAGCTGGTTTCCTTGAACGCTTCCTAATCGAGGATGAGTGCTGGCTTCATAACCGAGACAATCTATGCAGTAGAAACACCTCTCCTCACCTGATGAAAGAAGGCCAAGGTCGTTTCAGCTGCAGGGAAGGCGATGGCCTCATTTTTTGTGACGCAAAGGGCATTGTGTTTATTGACTACCTTGACAAAGAGCACACCGTCAATGGAGAGTACTACATCAACTTCCTGGGGTAGTTTCGAAAGGCTATCACGACCAAACACCTAAGAAAACTGACGTTAGGATGTTAGGATGTTAGCCTCTCATTCTGGCTCAGTCACGGACCAACTGCAGCACACAAGCTTTTCTGAATGGCACGCTGAACGAAAAATTACCTTGAATATTTTTTTAGCAGTGCAGCCCTCCTCGTATGCAAACCGCTTCTCGAAAACGGTCGCCCATGCCTGTTCTATCTGATCGACAAACCAAGTGGAGATAACATCGATGGCTCGAGATAGGAAGAAGTAAAAATAACAGTCGTTCAACCTAGATAACAGAAATCCTCATTAAGATACTGACAAAACATTTCCACGATACTCATATGATATATAAATAAATACTTTTATATTTAACAGAATTTTAAGACATTCCTGAACAACGACAACAAAAAGAAACAAAAGCACGAACTGCTTTTTTCCGTTATTATGTAAGGAGATTGGATTAGATACGGTTTGATCCAATATTTCACACAGAATTTCAGCAGGTTGTAACAAGCTATTATGCTATTAGAAAAGCACTAAAACCAGTCACTCAGCCTCTTTTGACCTTCAGTAATGATATTAAGAGAGAGAAAAAATCATTACTGACTAGATAGATAGCTATATATATATATATATATATATATATATATATATATATATATATATATATAGATAGATAGATAGATAGATAGAAGGAGGGAAGGAAAAGAGAGAAGGCGAGGGAGAAAAAAGGTTCAGCAAAGCTAATTTGAGCAGTAGCTTTGTTATCTAATATAACGTATGCTCACTAAAACACACTTGAAATACAATAATAGATATGGTTTTAAACCAATAATATGGACTTCATCATGACATACTTTTTTCTCGTTTGGTGTGTTGCGTAAAGGATGTGCCTGTGTGTGTGAGTGTGTACTTGCATTATGGGTCACATGTATTTACGCAAGTGCTCGTGGATTCAGAGTGTGCATGAAGTATGCTCGTATATTCATCTATGTCAGATTTTCCGGTTTAGCTAAACAAGCACTGTATAGTTACTTGATTTATCATATTCAGCTATGTGTGTTGTGTTGTATTCAATGTGCATTACATATGCATGAGAGTTGTCTGCGTTACAAGTATGCTTTCAACTGTGTTAAATATGCATCTTCATGTAATATACGTTGTGTAGTTAGGTAAGTGTGCCACGTATGTCGTATGCACTTGATAATCACATTACAAAAAAAAAATACTAAACGTATACATACGTATATCAACGTTTTCACGCTAATTATATTTAATTAAAGAAATTAATTACATCTTGGATCGAGATACATAATAACAGGTATTGAATTACAAAACTAAGCCAACCCTTTCTTACAGAGCTGAAAATGACACAAACTTACAGAAGATGAAGATGGAGAGAAAACAATAACAGTCATGATAATTATGAAATTATTCAGTGGAAGTTTTTAAAGCAAGACAATATATACTTAGGGGTAGGCGTGGCTGTGTAGTAAGAAACTTGCTTCCTAACCATATGGTTCTGGGTTTAGTCCCACTGCGTGGCACCTTCGGCAAATTAACTTCTACTATAGCCTTGAGCCGACCAAAGCCTTGTGAGTGGATTTGGCAGACGGAAACTGAAAAAAGCCCGTCGTATATATATGTGTGTGTGTGTTTACATCCCCGTAACTTACCGGTTCGGTATAAAAAGACCGATAGAATAAGTACTTGGCTTACAGAGAATAAGTCTTGGAGGCGATTTCTTCCACTAAAACCTTTTAAAGTGGTGCCCCAGCATGGCAGCAGTCAAATAACTGAAACAAGTAAAAGAATAAAATATATACAGGTATATATACAGGGTGCATAAAGTATTTGAGGACATACCCTTTTTGGGTCATTGCTGCATTTTTTGCTAACTCTGTATAATCTTTGTTTCAGAAAATAATAATGGCACACCCTCAGCTTACTCAAGAAATGAAGAAGCATGCTATTATTGTGGTTATAAAAGCTGAGCATAGCGATTTAGAAATATTTTGATTTTTAAAAGTTACCAGATCTTTCGTCTACAAAGTTTGTAAGAAACTATAGACTGAAGATGGAAACGTGTCACCAGTATCAAAGCATAAAAAGCATTCTAAACGCTCTGAAATCATCAGAACACCTGGATTTATCCAGCAAGTTCAACCGACCATTGATTACAGTCCCAGAAAGTCCATGAGGTAAATTGCAGAAGATCTCCATGTATCAGAAGGAACAATCAGAAATGTTGTCCACAAAGACATCAGATAGAAGTCTTATTTGATGAGGAAAAGTCAATTTGTGAGAAAAAGTAAAAAAAAAAATCACTACATCAGATCTAAAAGCCTCTTAAACAAACTGAAGACAGTGTTTACAATGGAAGGCCATATGAGTTTCAATAATAAGACTCTGCACTATCACATAGAGCTCTATGGCTGAAAATGTTCATGATCAGATAACCCCTAACGTTTGGCCTCCTAATTCCCCAGATCTCAATCCACTGGACTATTACATGTGGAGCGTTGTTGAGAGAGAGAGAGAGGTCAATGAACACGCCCATAACATCAAATATTCATTGAAAGCCACCATCGTCAGAGTAATGTCCAAAATGAACCAGGACCACTTGATTCAAGCATGTAGATGAATTAGGTCTCATATAGAAGCAGTTGTTGAGCTGAAGGTGGCTTTATTGAATAATATTACAGAAAAGAAGGGTTATTTTTTATCCTCATATAGCATTTTTTGATAAATAAAGTTATTATCCGTTATTATATATGTTTTTTTTTATAAACATAAATCTGTCCTCAAATATCTTACGCACCCTAGCGTTCGAGACATACACACTTCACGTCTGGCTGTACAGCCTTTTTGTTTGTTTATTTCACCGTTTCGTTTTCCTGTCTTGTTTTCCGTCCGCCACTACCCTCCACGAAAATAATTTAATTTGTGTTCGTGGGAAGAACCATTTTAACGATGCGTACTGCCTTAATTCTTCGAAACGCCGGAGTTTTAATGGTGGCAGCTGATGGAGGGGATGTTTCTATGTGGCCTGCTTGTTTGTTGCACCTTGTTTACCATTTTTGTCCTTGTTCTTTTGCCACGTCATGTACCCAGTTATGTATCTATATGTACATGTGG